>NW_004444272.1:230885-246978 GCF_000243295.1 Trichechus manatus latirostris | reverse complement strand
TGGAAGAGCGTAGTGGATGTCACTGAAATGTGCATGTAGAAATTTTTGAAATGGTGTATCTTTGGCTATGTATATTTTCACCAAAAAAAAAAAAAGGTCAAGAAGGGAGAGTGTTTACATGTCGTAGTGTTGTTAACCAATGTCATAAAACAATATATGTACTACTGTTTCATGAGAAACTATTTGTTTTGTAAACCTTCACCTGAAGTACAATTAAAAAACAAGTTAAATAAAAAAAAAGGAATAATGTTGGCAGTTTGTTTTGCAAACATGCCCTTAATTATGTTGAGAAATTTCCCTTCTATTCCCGTTTTGCTGAGAGTTTTCATCAGAAAAGGGTATTGGATTTTATCCAATGCCTTTTCTGCATTGCTTTAGATGATTATGTGATTCTTTTCCTTTGCATTATTTATGTGGTGAATTACATTGATTGATTTTCTAATGTTAAACTATCCTTGCATCCTTGGTATGAATTCCATTTGATCATGATGTGTTATTTTTTTGATATGCTTTTGAGTTTTGTTGTCTAGAATTTTGTTGAGAATTTTGGTGTTAGTATTTATGAGGGAACTTTGTCTGTAATTTTCTAATATTGTGGTGTCTTGGCCTGGCTTTGGTTTCAGGGTTATGCTGGCTTCATAGAATGAATTATGAAACGTTCTTTTCTTTTCTATGTTCTGGAACAGTTTGAGCAGAATTGGTGTCATCTATTCTCCAAATGTTTGGTAGAATTCTCCAGTGAAGATATCTGGGAGGGGTGTCATGGATTGAATTGTGTTTCCCCAAATATGGGTCAACTTGACTAGGCCATGAATCGCAGTATTGTGTGATTGTCCACTATTTTGTCATCTCATGTAATTTTCCTATGTGTTATAAATTCAACCTCTACAATGTTAATGAGGCAGGATTACAGGCAGTTATGTGAATCAGGCAGAACTCATTTTACAAGTTTAGGTTGTGTCTTGAGTTGTTCTCTTTTGAGATATAAAAGCCAGAAGCTAGCAGAGAGACATGGGGACCTCACACCACCAAGAAGCAGGAGCCAGGAGAATAGCGCATCCTCTGGACCCAGGGTCCCTGCCCTGAAAACCTCCTTGAAAGGGAAAATCGATAACAAGGACCTTCCCCAAGAGCCCACAGAGAGAGAAAGCCTTCCCCTGGAGGTGGCGCCCTGAATTCGGACTTCTAGTCTACTAAACGTGAGAGGATAAATGTCTGTTTGTTAAAACCATCCATTTATGATATTTCTGTTGTAGCAGCACTAGATGACTAAGACACCATGGCTTTTTTTGTTGAGATTTTTTTTTTAAGACATCTCCGATTTCTTCTTTTATTATGGGTCTATTCAGATTGTCTACCTCTATTTGTGCTAATTTAGGTAGGTAAAGTGTTTCTAGAAATTTGCCCATTTCTTCTAGGTTTTCAGTTTAGTAGGAGTACAATTTTTCATAATATTCTCTTATGATCCTATTTATCTCAGTTGATTTTGTTGCAATATCACCTATTTCATTTCTTATTTTGGTTATTTGCATCTTTCATTTTTTTCCTTTGTCAATTTGGCCGTAGTCTGTCAATTTTATTGATCCTCTTTAAGAACCAACTTCTTGTTGTTGATTCTTTCTATTGTTTTTCTGTTTTCTATTTCATTTACCATATACATACGAATAACAGGCACCTTCTATGTTTGTTTGCCAACTGCGTCCTTCCCCCATGAAGTATTTTTGTAAACATGCTATGTAATTTTTTTTTTTTTACATCAACATTAAAAAAGATTGGCATAGTGGCACTTACAAAAATATCTCATGGGTGAGGGTGCCATTGACAAACAAACGTAGAAGACGTGCATTATTTGCATAAAAATATAGTATTTCTGCTCTGATCCTTATTCTTTCCTTTCTTTTTGTGACTGTGGACTTCATTTGCTTCTCCTTTTCTATTTGTTCAAGTTGTAAGTTTAAGCTATTGAGTTTGGCCCTTTCTTCCTTTTTTATGTATGTATTTATTGCTATAAATTCTCCTTTGAGCACTGGTGTTGCTGTGCCCCAAAGATTTTGGTATGATGTGTTTTCATTCTCATCTGATTCTAGGAATTTTTAAAATTCAGTTTTAAATTCTTCCATTATCCAGCAGTTTTTAAGTAAGGTATTATTCAATTTCCATGTATTTAATTATTTTTCCTTGTTATTTTTGTTACTGATTTCAAGTTTTATAGTGTTATGATCAGAGAAGATGCTTTGAATTATTTTAATGTTTTTTAATTTATTGAGGCTTGTTCTGTGGCCTAGAATATGACCTATTCTGGAGAATGATCCATGTGTGTTGAAGAAGAATGTGTACTGTGCTGCTGTTGGGTGGTGTGCTCTCTGTATCTATGAGGTCAAGTTGGTAGATTGTGTTATTTAGGTCTTCTGTATCTTTGTTGAGTTTCTTTCTAGTTGTTCTGTCCATCATCAGAAGTGGTGTGTTAAAGACTCCTACTATTATTGTAGAGCTGTCTACATCTACTTTCAATTCTGTTGGAGGTTGTTTCATTTGTCTTGGAACTCCGTCATTGGGTTTGTAAATATTTATTATGGTTATGTCCTCTTGGTGGATAGATCCTTTAATCATTATATCATGTCCTTCTTTGTAGCTTATAATGGATTTTGACTTAAAGTCTATTTTGTCAGAGATTATTATCGGCACTCTTGCTATCTTTTGTTTACTGTGCACTTTATATATTTTTTTCCCTCCTTTGATTTTTAACCTATTTATGTCTTTGTGACTGAGATATGTCTCTTGTAGGCAACATATTGATGGGTCATTTTTTTTGTTCATTCTGCCACTCTGTCTCTTGAGTGGTGCATTTAAACCATTTACTTTCGGTGTGATTACTGATATTTATGAATTTACCGCTGCCATTTTGTGTGTGTGTGTGTGTATGGTGTTAACGGATTTTTGTTCTGTTTAATTTTCTGTACTGAGTTTTTTTGTTTGTGTATGGCTTTTCTTTTTGTTTCCTTTGTCATTTTTGATTTTGTATTTGCTGAATCTTTCTGATTTTCTTCTTTAATTTGGTGAGTATATTTATTAATTTTCTTTGTGTTTATGCTAGAATTTACCTTTATCTTCCTAAGTTTAAAACAGTCTGTTATATGGAGGTTCTATAACTACATCATTTATTCCCACTGTTTGTTTTGAAGTCATTGTCATTTACAGATTGTGATCTCTGGGTCTCTGTTTCAGCTTTGCAACTTTATTTTACTTTTTAGAATTCTTTATTTGCATTGGTATCTGGTTGATGCTGTCTTGTGTCTTAATCTCAGGTTATTGTTTGATATCATTGATTCTTTGTTCGAAGGACTCTCTTCAATATTTTGTGTAAGGGGGGTCTGGTTTTTACAAATTCTCTTAAGTTCTCTTTATCTGGGAATGCCCTACTTTCACCATCATATTTGAAAGACAATTTTGCTGGATATGCAATTCTTGGTTGTCAATTCTTTTCTTTCAGGGTTTTATGTATGTCATTCCGTTGCCTTCTTGCTTGCATGGTTTCTGCCAAGAAATCAGCACTTAGTCTATTGGTGCTCCTTTGTAGGTGATATTTTGTTTTTCATGAGCTGCTCTCAGAATAGTTTGTCTTTGGTTTTGGAAAGTTTGACTGTGATAAGTATTGGCGATTTTCTTTTGGAGTCTATCATGTATAGGGTTCTTTGAGCTTCTTGAATGGAAACCTCATCTTTCAAGATATTAGAGAAGTTTTCTGCCAGTAAATCTTCCACAGTTCTCTCTCTGTTTTTCTTTTCTCCTCTTCTGGAATTCCAATTATGTGTAAAATATTTCTCTTGACAGTATTCCATATAACTGTTAGGCTTTCTTTATTTTTCTTCATTCTTTTTTCTGATTGCTCCTCAAACAAATTATTATCAAGGGATTCGTCCTCTTTCGCTGATTCTTTCAGTGCTTCAATTTTACTTCAATGTCCTTCCATTGAGTTATCTATTTCTGATATTTTATTATTAATCTTGATTTCTAGTTGTTGTTTCAGTATGGTTTCTAATTGTCTATTTAGTTTGTCTTTTTTTTTTTTTTTTTTTTTTTGGTATTGTTTTCCTGAATTCTTCTAGGGTTTCTTTTTCTTTTTTTTTTCTTTCTGTTTTCATTGATCTGTTGGAGGATCCTATATATGTTATTGTTGTTGTTAGGTGCTGTCGAGTCAATTCTGACTGATAGCCACCTACGTACAACAGAATGAAACACTGCTCTGTCCTGTGCCATCCTCACAATTGTTATTATGCTTGAGCCCATTGTTGTAGCGACTGTGTCAATCCATTTCATTGAGGATCTTTCTATTTTGCACTGATCCTCTACTTCACCAAGCATGATGTCCTTCTCCAGGGACTGATCTCTCCTGATAACATGTCCAAAGTATGTGAGACATATCCTATATATAAAGCTTTTGAAATCCTTATCAGGGAACTCTATTACCATTTCTTCCTCAGAAAGTTTTTCTGCCTGTTTTATTTGCTCACTTTTTTGAGCCATCTTACCCTGTATCTTCGTATGACTTCTTATTGTCTGCTATTTCCAAGGCATGAAGGTGTTAATTTATTTATTTATATATTTCTTTATTGATTATATGTATGTTTGATTTGTGCTGATTTTTTAATTTTGTTTTGTTGTATCCATAGCTTTGTTTCTTCTCTTTGTCTTTAGAATGTCTTTCTTCCTTTGAATTATTTTAATTATTTTTTTTTTGTGGTTCTGGACTATGTGTGACTATGGTGTTGTCTGTTGGCTGGTTATGAATTCTTCTCAATAGTGAGTATGGGGGTTCAAACCCATGTTTGAGTCCCCTGTAGTTAGCCTCATATGTCTTCCCTTACCAGATTGAGTGGAGGTGGTAGAGTAGTTTCTTTCCCTGATGTTGGGCAAAAAGTGTTGGGTGGTCAGTGGTCCCTCCATAGCCCTTGTGAGACGATGGGGTCCTTTTGGGTTGGTGCTAGCAGTTAGTGCATTCTCTGGAAGTCAAGGCAGGATGTCTCTGTATCCACTGTGAGGCAGTGCTACCAAAATGGATGGGGTAGGCCTGCTATGTGTGCATGAATTGGTGTCTCAGTAGGTGGGAGGAGAGCAAGGAGTTTCAGTGCAAGGGCAGATGGGCTGCAGGTGCTGCTTGGGTGTGGGCTGTGTGATGTTGCAGCTAGGTGGATGTCAGAAGAAGACAGTAGGTTTTCCTCATAATTTGACAGTGGTGCAGATGGTGCCTGCCAGGATGTGACTGGCATTGCTGATGAGGCAATGTGTCTGTCTCTCTGATTAACTGGTGTGGGTGCAGGGTCTGTACTCACTGGTTGCTGGGTTTGGCAACGTGTGTGCACACTACTGGTTGCCCGATATTTGGGGCAAGGGTGCATGCATCACCGGTCACTGGGTGGATAACACAGAAATTTGCACTGTTGGTCATCAGCCAGAACAGTGACAGTTCTGGTGGTGGCAATATACACAGTGGATGGCTGGGCAGGCAGGGTAGCATGGAAGTGGTTATACTGGGCATGAACCAGGCAGGTGGGTCAGTGTGAGGATGAGCGGAGGACCAACAGCACCAGAGCAACTGTCACGGATTGCTGAACTGCTGGTCACTAGAAGGGCAAGGAGGTGAGAAGGGGGGAGCGTGTTCCCTCAGTCTCTGGTGTGGGTTCTGGGGCACTCGCAGCAGTATGCAGCCAGTAATCAGGACCCATCCCCGAGCAAATGTGAGAGTTCGGTTGGGTAGGGGATCTCTAGCCACTACTTCAAGGATCCTCCACTCTGTTAGTGCCACCCACCCAAATGACCAGGGACTGCTGCCGTTGAATAGTTTCATCCCTATTTTCTGGCTCTCTCCCTCCTCTGTGGTTACCTGGATCCCTGGGACTCACACACCTTCCTGCACTTTCCCTCCTTAGATCCAGTTCATACCGTGCTCACCTTACTTTGCTCCATGTTTGTCTACACAGTAACTCTGTCTCCTATTAGGGATTCTGTAAAGTTTCCTAATTGTGCTCCTCACCCAGGTATGCTGTTTGCTTTGTCTCAAGATGACAATGGTGCACCAGACTAGCTGGTAGGGAACCTTTAGTCCATAAGTCTCTTCATTCACTGTTTTCATTCAGTTTTTCCTTCCCTTTAGTGTTTGATCTAATTCTTCTTCCTTCCATTTTCTGTTCTGGGTTCCCAGATTATCATCAATATCTGTTTCACATGGTTTCTCAGTTCTTTGCCATAGGGGGATTGCATGGTGTGTGTGATTAATCTGCTATCTTGTGTAGTCTCTCCAGGCCCCAGTTTTTGACCACCTCCTAGAAACCATTCATGCAGTACCAAGCAAAGAAATTAATGTCTGTTTGTTTTTAGTTTTATATAATATATTTTTAGTTGTTTTGGGGGACTATCCTTTATTATATAATTTAAGTTCATGGTTTCCAGTTCTATCTTAAGTGACAAAAGAATAACAACTTGTTTTCAACCTTCATATTAATCATCTCTTTGAGGATTAACCCTTCTTCAAGTAGTTCAGAGTCTCTTGTTTTGTTTTGATTTTCTTGTTTCCTTTGAGGTTAAAAAAAAAACTGCTTATTATTATTTTTATATTGACTGATATTATTCAGTTTTGTACTTTTTGTTGTATATGTATGTATGTATATTTGTGTGTATACACACACAAACATATATACATATATACACACACACACACATACAGAGAGAGACAGAGAAAGAGAAACCATATGTTCTAATCACTAAAATGGAACTGAGAGGAAATAAGGAAGTACCAGTACTAAAATTAAGTTAGAATACATAAAATAAAAGAAATATTTAAATAAACAATATGTGTTATGGATTCAATTGTGTCACCCCAAAATGTGTGTCAACTTGGCTAGGCCATGATTTCCAGTATTGTGTGGTTTTTCTCCATCATGTGATCTGATATAATTTTCCCATGTGTTGTAAATCCTAACCTCTATGATGTTAATGAGACCTTAGAGGCAGTTATGTAAATGAAGCTTTAGAGGTATTAGAGTCAGTTGTATTAAAGAGGCAACTTAACCTACAAGATTAGGTTGTATATTGAGTCAATCTCTTTTCAGATAGAAAAGAGAGATGGGAGCAGAGAGGAGAAGGACCTCCTACTACCAAGCATGAAGAACGAGGAGTGCAGCAAGTCCTTTGGACCTGAGGTCCCTGTGCTGAGAAGATCCTAGACTAGGGGAAGATTGATGACAAGCACCTTCTCCCAGAGCTGAAAGAGAAAGAAAGCCTTCACCAGAACTGGCATTCTGAATTTGGATTTCTAGCCTCATAGACTGTGAAAGAATAAAGTTCTGTTTGTTAAAGCCATCCACTTGTGGTATTTCTGTTATAGTGGCACTTGATATCTAAGACAGAATTGGTTACCAGGGGTGTCTTGCTGCTAACAGATACTTAAAATGTGGAAACGGTTTTGGAACTGCGAATGGGTAGAAATTGGAAGAGTTTTAAGATGTCTAACAGTAAAAGCCTAGAATGCCTTGAGGAGACTGTTAGTAAAGTTATGGACATCAAAGGCAATCCTGGTGGGGGCTCAGAAGGAAGTGAAAAGAGTTGTAACATGGGAAATGCTGCAGACAGCAAGAAGCAGCAGCAGAGAAATTATGACAGCTGAACCAGGAGACCAGAGCAAGATGGAGTGGGAGCCAAGCCACAGAGCAAAAGAGCTGAGTGCCTTCAGGTAAGAGGTATCCTGGTGCAGTGAGGTGCCTCTGGGCACTTATCAGTTGAGCTAAAGAGCTTTGAAACACTTGCCTAAGCAGGGCAGATGCCAGGCCTGCCCAAAGGCTCGAGGGACTGAGAGGCCAAGAAACCAGGAAGCACAAGCTAGAGATATAAGGAACACAGGAAGCAGAGCTGCCTCAGTCTCAAAAGGTGGGGCCAGGACCTCTAGGGTCTCAAAGGGTGGAGCCATGGCCTCGCAGGTTTCAAAGAGTCAGATCTTCGCCAACTTGGTTTCTGGAGTGTGGGGCTGCCTTTCATGAGTGCCAGCAGGATGGAGCCAGATCAGTTGCCCAAAGCTGATGTGGCAGGTCTACCATGGCTAAGGGGCAGAAGAATGGGAACTGCCAGGGCCAAGAGGCTGGAGTTGCCCTTCAGATAGACCAGGAAAATGGGGCCACCCAAATGCAAGGGAGAAGAGTTGCTTTTCCAGTGGGCCTGGAAGGCAGAGCTGAAGCCCAGGGCTGAATGGCGTCCACCCAGAATCTGGAGAGTGTGGCCAACACTCAGACTCTGAAGGGCAGAGTAATTACCTAAATGTCTCAGAGAACAGAGGATTGTTTTCAGTCCTTGAGAGCAAATATAATGTGTTCTGCTGACTTGTTTGGTGACTGTTAACCCTTCTTTCTCTCCAATTTCTCCCATTTTTAATGGAAATGTCTACTTTTTTCCTGTTCCACCATTGTACTTTGGAAACATAATTTGTATTTTAGATTTCACAGATGAAGAGGAATTTTTCCCATGGAGATTTTGGACTGAGAATTGATTTACAACTTTTGCTATGATATGATGGGGTGAGTGTGTTTTACATGTGGCAAGGACATGAATTTTGGCGGGGGCTAAGGATGGAATGTTATGGGTTGAATTGTGTCCCCTCAAAGTGTGGGTCAGCTTGGCTAGGCCATGATTTCCAGTATTGTGTGGTTGTCCTACATTATGGGATCTGATATAATTTTCCTAGGTGTTGTGAATCCTAACCTCTATGATGTTAATGAGGCAGAATTAGAGCAAAGTATGTTAATGAGACAGGGCACAATCTGCAGATTTAGGTTGTATCTTGAATCAGTCTCTTTTGATATATAAAAGAGAGAAGTAATCAGAGAGGATGGGGGACCTCCTACCATCAAGAATGAAGAAGAAGGAGGGGAGGGCATCCTCTGAACCTGGAGCCCCTATACTGAGAAGCTTCCAGACCAGGGAAAGATTGATGACAATGACCTTCTCCCAGAGCCTACAGAGAGAGAAAGACTTCCTCTGGAGCTGGCACCTGAATTTGGACTTCTAGCCTCCTAGACCTTGAGAGAATAAATTTCTCTTTGTTAAAGCCATCTGCTTGTGGCATTTCTGTTATAGCAGCACTAGTTAAGACAATAAGTGAGAAGAAGGCTGGACAGAATTTTACTGTTCTGCCACCCTCAGCTTTGAGTTTAACTATTTTTGCAATGTTGGATAAATCACATTATTTTTCTGGAGTCTTCTTGCATCTTCTGTAATAGATTGGCCTAAAAATCCACAATTCCATATGTCTAGAATCCATGTTTACCTAAATTCTGGAGTCATAAATTAGTTCCTAATAAAAACTCTTTTGCCCCTAACTGTGGGGATCCATGCCTTCTGAAATAGCTCAAGTATTTCTGGAACCTCTCAGGAAGAGATTCTTATCCCCGTATTAAATGATTTGATAGGCTTTTCAATAGTGGCTGCCATTTTCTTCCTAGATTCCTCTAACAAGAGGTAATCACGCTTGTGATGAAGACCAAAAATTATTCAAAGGTCTCAAGATGCTACTGATGCCTGCTGGAACATGATGTCTTCTCATATTAGCCCTATTTAGCTTGCTTTTCAAATCAACTTGTTTTCTCTATGTTTTAAGTTATTTAAAATCATAAAAATATTCTTCACTGACATTAGTACTACATTTTGGGCAGCAAGCTATGAAAGAATTCTAATTTATGTTCTTTATTTAATCTTATGTAGATAAATGACTGTTTTTGGTCCCATCGATCTTATGTTCAAAACATGTATAGGATTTAAGACAGAAGAAAATCTAAGTCATAGATATACACTGTACTCAAAAAAAATCCACCACTCTTCTTTCTCTTCCATCCCCACCAGCTCTCCTACCCTCCATCACTGAATCACGCTATTGTAAGAAACATGTATTTCTGAACATTTCCTTTAGTTAGGAAGAATGTCTTTTATGGGATTCTCTGTTACTACTTATGCAGATAAAATTGTTGAGTCGATTTCTCAATCTCAAGTATGATGATTTTGCAAAATAATTTCCAAGTTGAAATTCCTTTATCAGAGTTTCCTACCTACTACTCATAATATTAAAAGATCATATTTTTTAATTTTTAGTTGTAGTAGGAAATGAAGGAGAAAAGAAGGTAGCTACAAATAAAATAACTGTCATACTAATTACTAGTATTCATTAAATGTCTATTATTATGTGTGTATGTGGCAAGTTCCAATCCTGGCTGGAAAAAATATATATATATATATCAGTAGTTGAGTGGTAGAATGCTCATCTTCCATGGGAGACTAGGTTTTGACACTCAGCCTATGCACATCAATTGTAGGCAGCACCCATCTGTCAGTAGAGGCTCACGTGTTGCTATGATGCTGAACAAGTTTCAGTGGTGCTTCCAGACTAAGATGGATTCGGAAGAAAGTTCTGACAATCTACTTCCAAAAATCAGCAATAAAAACCCTATAACTCACAGTGGTTCAATCCCTGGACAAGGCATTCCATTGTGTGTAAGGTCACCATGAGTCAGGGGCCAACTCAATGGCAGCTAAAAACATATACACGTATGTATGTATAAAAAGAAAACAAAAAAACCATTGTCATCGAGTCGATTCTGACTCATAGTGACCCTATAAGACAGAGTAGAACCGCCCCATAAGGTTTCCAAGGAGCAGCTGGTGGGTTCAAAATGCCGATCTTTTGCTTAGCAGCCATAGCATTTGATCACTGCGCCATCAGGGATCCTATATATGTATACATATATGTATCTATCTATATATATAGATACATATACACACACACATATATATATAGAAACAATCCAATATATATCGAGATAGATATAGCTATCAATGTCGATGTCGATGTTGTCGTCAACATAGACATGGATATGGATATGGACATGGGCATAGTCATAGGTATAGATACAGATATAAGACTGGGAAGTGCTTTGTACTGTTGTTAATTTTTAATTCTTACATTTGTGAAGCTGGTATTATAGTTGTGTCATATAGAAAATAGGAACATCTCAGAAGGTTAAGGCCTTGCATCTTTCACTTTTGACTATGGGATGACTTATGAACATGAATATTAATGTAATCATAATGATCCCTGAATATTATTGGATTGTTCATGTCTTTTCTGTTCTGAATTGTTGCAAGAACAAAAGCTATAGAGGACACCAGTTGATTAACAAGGTCATCGTTGTGTTCTACAAAATAAATCCTATCACTATTATCCTCATTCTCATCATATCATCAAATTCAGTGTATTTTTGTCTGAAGAACTTTTAAAGGGTTGAAAAAAATCAAAAGAAGAATATATGAAGATTATATGAAATTCGAATTTCAATGTTCATAAATAAAGTTTTATTGGAACACAGCTATACTCATTTTTTTATGTATTGTCTGTGGTTGCTTTCACATTACAACTGCAAATTAGAGTAGTTGCAACAGAGACCTTCTGGTCCACCAACTCAAAAAAATTTACTATTTCGCCCTTTACAGAAAAAGATTGCCTACTCCTGAATTACAATATACTGACTCTCAAGAATGCTGCCTAGCAGACCACAAAGGACTTGGTGAGGGCTGCCATACTTACCCCGTGTCATGAATGGGGTGAGTAAATACAGGGGTAACTATCTTTATTTTTCATACAGATGTTTTTCATGTTGTAAATATGCCTATATGCAAGAGAATGCCTCAGCAATCTTTAATAATAGGCACATTATTTCTACACACAGAGAATTAATTAATGCATGTGTTTAGAAATCACTAAGCAGACTGTAATTAACCAACAAGTGAAAAAATATAAGAAACAAACAGAAAATAAACAAAGTAAGTACATTACAAAGTGAATATATTACACTAAACATTATTTAAATCTTATCTAGATACATATTTAATTTTATAATTTGCATGCCGGTTTGTTAATTTTGTTTAATTACATCACTTGCTATTTGGAAAGCAAGAGATTGTTTTCATTTGCTGGCTTAAACCTTTATGTAGAATTGGAAAATTGGGAAGCAATTTACATTTAACATTTTATTGGAGGGTATTAGATTTAATAAACATTACTAATGAAAACAAATACTCTAGATTATAATTCTGTGGGGGAGAAATAGAACTTGATTTATGCTTGCTATTCTTTACACAGCATTCCCCATGTGATAAATGTCTAACATTTAAATACATAAAAATGTACATGCAAATTAATGGCAGTTTTCTTTTTAAGCAAAAACACAGGACATAAATATTCAATGACTATTTCTCCCTCTAAAATGATAGGATTGGGTTTGCTTGAAGCTATTCTGCAACATTAATCCTGAAGGCTTTTTTTTTGCTTTTGTTTTTGTTTAAACTCTGGATTACATACTTCAAATAAATCATCACATTGAACTTTTGTGGGACCAAGAAAAGAAAAGAAACAAAAAAAAATACTGAGACAAGGTGAATAAAGTGGTGGATTAATAGGTAGTACTATTTTTCTTCAAAATTAACATATGGCTAAATAGTTTCTTGTTTGAGTTATGAACCAGGTTTGCAAGAATTTGCCCATTTTCTCAAAAGAAGGTGAGGCAATGGCATTGAGGCATTTATTGGCCAACAGAGTAGCAAAAGATACTGTTTACTTTGCTAAGTCAGAGCAAAGAGGCAAGGTGGGGCAGTGATAAGAACCTAAACACTTAGATAATTTGCAAGAAGCCTCTTGTTGTGGTTTTCCACCGCCATTGAGTTGGCCCCTGACTCTTGACAGACAAATCCATGCACAACTGAAGGAAATGTTGCCTGGTCATGCACCATGCCCAAAATCAATTGCATATTGGACCATTGTGATTCATAGAGTTTTCATAGGCTTATTTTCAGAAGTAGAGCACCAGACATTTTTTTTCCTAGTCTATCTTAGTCTGAACCAGTTCAGCATCATAGCAACATGCAAGTTCCCACTGACAGAGGGATGGTGGCAGAAGGTGCATTGGCTGGGAATTGAACCCGGGTCTCCTACTTCTGTTACAAGCAGTGTTATTGGTACCTTCCACCATTATAACAGCTTGGACACAAATGAAAGGCACTTTCAGTCAGAGATACTGGTAGCTTGAAAATGGAATATTGAAGAAAAAGAAAATTAGTCCTATGTGAGTCAGACTCAGGACCTTAGGAAATCAGATTTACTCAAATCCAGGGAAAAGTTAAAAATAAATTAGTTGTCAGATGCTCTTGTAGACTATTATTCAAGAGCATGAACCAAAATAAATAAATAAATACATAAATAATCTTTTGAAGCCATCCAGTCGATTTTGACTCATAGTGACCCTATGGAACAGAGTAGAACCGCTCCATAGCGTTTCCAAGGAGCAACTGGTGGATTCAAACTGCCCACCTTCTGGTTAGCAGCCTAGTTCTTAACCACTATACCACCCAGGCTCCAACAGAAGGCTAAAATAGTGATAATATGCACATATAAATTTGAATAATGTCATTAGGGAATGAAGTAAAAGAGAACAAATTGGTGGCCCAGGGATATTTTTGACTTTGAGATTCATGGTTGTTTACAGTAAAGGTGTTGAATGATAGAGAGATAACAGCTTAGAGAAGCGTTTCAATTATCTTGACAATTTATATCAAAGGTTTTAAGTTATCATAGATTTTATGCTTCTTACTGTTTTCAGGGTTGTGCTACCTACTCTGTAATGTTGTGTCCTGTTACTTCAGAGAACTGTTAAATGTACTCATGATCTGCCCCAGAGACGGACTATGAGAAGTTTCATAAATCATGCTTGAAAATTGAGAGGGCTGGAAATGCCTAGCACAAAGAAGATCTGGGGGAAACCCATAGCTGCCGGCCTTCTGATATTGAAGGCCTACAATGTGGAAGAAGTTTTATTGTTACCTAACTCAACAGGGAATGGATTACAGTGAAAGACAGAAAGATCTTGGCACAATCAAAGGAAGGATTCTCTAATGTCAGAAACTGCTTGCCTTCCCAAAGTAGTGAGATGTTTAAGCAGAGACAGGGAAGCATCTGTTCAGGGATTGTGGCCAAGAGCTCTGTATTGTGATGGAAATTCGACACTGTGACTTCTAAGTACTTCTTAAGCCTTATAGATTTATTTATAAAATGAAGATATTGGTCCTGGCTCCTGTACAGGGTTAGTGAATGGAATAAATAAATGAAATAATCAATTTAATGAACACCAATATTTGATTCAAATCATAATATCAATTTTCCATATTTCTGACATTTTAAAATTTACTAAGGTATGGTCTTGACCAGTCTGATTTCCTTAAATTCACAAGGTTCCATTGTGATTCCAAGGAAAGCATGCCAGGTGTTTATACTCAAGTAGGCAATCCATCTAGCTTAATATAGGCTCTGACATTTATGACACAGTATTCTTTCTCTGAGAAACTGCCTACCATGGCAGCCACCTCTCATAAGGATCATTATGACAGTTTGACCACAAAAAGCCCCCCAATGACCTGCAGAGAAAACACTCTTCCCACATTGAATAATTCTTTCTCTTTTGAAATGTCTCCAAAATGCTGCCTTGCTTCTTTGCAGCCAACCAAGGACTGCCTAATGTTCCTAAAGAACGACTAGAAAGTCTCCCTTGCTTCAAAAAATCCCACCTGAAAAGAACACTTGACAATCAGAGACTGTTCCTACTTAAAATATATGCATATATATGCATATATATATATGCTGCTAGTTTATGAAGAAATAGTCTTTGTTAATTTTGTGTCAGACTTAGCTTTTGTCTCTGAGTTTCCTTCTTGAGGATGTTGAACTTCTTTATTAAATGGAGCCCAATGTGTGCTCTGGTTTTATGGCATCAATAAGGCCCCATTTCCTGAAAGCGTCTTCCCTATAACTTCTGGATAAAGCTAAACCCGGAAATGTCTGGTACAAGATCTTTCTTCTCACAGCTGAGAAAGTGTAGGGAGGGAGCTGGGTTGAGAATTTGAAATGAGTGCCTATGCTGTGCTGGTAAATGTTTAACAGCTAGCTCTCCAAGAAACAAAACACACACATGACAAAGAAAATAAGCCTGTGTTTATAGTGTTTATGTGTAAACACTACCATGTGGCCAATGGCCAACATGATGCCACTGAATGTGGAACTGGGCAGCAATGTACTCAGTGGCCTTGGCGAGCCCTGAGAAGCTATTGCAGTACATCATCGGTGACCGTGCCCCTTCTTGAGTACATTCTGCTTGCCGCTTTCTAGTATTAGCCTCCACTCTTAGCACAGTACATTATTGCAAAAACCTTCCTGCAATTGGGGTCTATGAATTTAAATGTTTATTAAGACATAAAATGAGAACACCAAAGACACAAGGAAAATATTAGCCCCAGAGACAGAAAGGACCACATACACCAGAGACTTCATCAGCCTGAGACCAGAATGAGATGGTGCCTCGCTACCACCAGTGATTGCCCTGACAAGGAACATGACACAGAGTCCCTGATGGAGCAGGAAAAAAGTAGTGTAGAACTCAAATTCTAGTAAAAAGACCAGACTTAAAGGTTTGACTGAGACTGGAGGGACTCCGGAAGACATGACCCCTGGACTCTCTGTTAGCCCGAAACTAAAACCACTCCCAAGGTCAACTCTTTGGACATGGATTAGACCAGACTATGGGGCATAAAATGATACTCGTGAAGAGTGTGCTTCTAGCTCAAGTAGATATATGAGACTAAATGGGCAGCCTCTGTCCAGAGGTGAGATGAGAAGGCAGAAAAGGTCAGGAGCTGGTTAAATGGACATGGGAAATCCCAAGTGGAAAGGAAGAGTGTGCTATCACAGTCTAAGCTGAAGAACTAGGGTCACATAACAATGTGTGTATAAATTTTTGTATGAGAAGCTAACTTGGATTGTAAACTTTCACTTAAAGTACAATAAAAAAAAAAAAAAGAAAGAAATATTCGACTGACCCAACTTCACAGAAAAGACACACACACACACAAAAAAACAAAAGACTAAATAGGCAATAGATAGGTGGTATCTTGGGTGAAGGGTGAGACAGTACACAATACAGGGGAAACTAGCACAACTTGTACAAGGAAAGGTCATGGA
>NW_004444272.1:205720-229989 GCF_000243295.1 Trichechus manatus latirostris | reverse complement strand
TGTCATAAAACAATATGTGTACTACTGTTTCATGAGAAACTATTTGTTCTGTAAGCCTTCACCTGAAGTACAATAAAAATAAAAATAAAAAAAAGACATAAAATGAATAAATAGCTCAGATTTTTCAAAAAACTCATTTTTGATGTCTTTGATGCAAGAATATCTAGCTAGCTAGACAGCTGTCATTGAGTAGACTCCAACTCATGGTGGCCTTATGTACAACAGAACAACCTGCTGTTTGATCCTGTGTCATCTTCACCGTCACCAGCATGTCCGGGTCCATCATTGTGGCTATTGTACCAATCCATCTCACTGAGGCCTCCCTCACACTCCCTGGCCCTTTACTTCACCAAACATGATGTCCCCTTCTAGCAATTGATCCCTCCTGATGATATGTACAAAGCAAGAGAGTTGGGTGTTGTTCTTTTGTGACCTATAAGGTTTTCATTGGGAAAATTTTGGGAAGTAGATCATCTAGACTTTCTTCCTAGTTGGTCTTAGTCTGGAAGCTCTACTGAATCCTAAGCACCATGGATAGCCTGGCTGGTACTTGAAATACTGATGACATAGATTCCAGCATCACAGCAACATACAAGCCACCGCAGTAAAATAAACTGACATATGAGTTGTGGGATGCAAGAATAGAAGTTGCTTAAAAAAGATGGGGTACACACAGCCTGGATGGGTATATGGAAGACACACTTCACTATAATCACAATTTTGTCAAGGGCTATACCTCCCATAATAAACAATTTAATCAGGATATAGGCTTGCCGGATAAGTACACAATTAAATAATTCATAGTTATGGAGGCATCTTTGTATGTATAGCTGCTCTGCTGGGTGCTAGTCCCTTACCTGAGCACTGTGTGGCCAGCTCACCCCCAACTCTATTCACAGCTGTGAAAAATTATCCACATCTAAACTTCATTTACCTGTGACCCAGTTTGCTTAGTTATTGTTGTGGTTTGAAGGGAGGGGGAAAAAAAATATACACAAAGCTTCACTCCTGCTGTTTCTTAATTGGAGCCATCTGTTATTCTCTGTCTCCACTAAAGAAGATGTAAGTGGGTTTGTGTCTGACTTGGATATCTAGGCCTGCAAACTCCTGAAGAGACAGCAGTCTTCTGAGCAAAGCAGAGTGTCTGAAAGGGCATTGTTTCTGAGATGCTTCTTTAGGGAGAAAATATTTCAAGAGTAGCTACCGCTTTTAGGAAATGTAAAACAATAAGACCATACCTCATTTTTGTAAGAGACTGAATTTGGAAATTTACTCAGAAAAGGTGTGTTCTTCTTTAATATGAATGTGAAAATTCTCAAGGGGAGTCACCTATACTGAGCACCTACTATGTACCAGTTATTTTATACATGCTGTCTCACACAAACCCTATGAGAAAATATTATTAACTCCATCTCCTGGTGATGAAACTGAGGTTAAGAGTGGGCCTAGTTTCTGAGGCCCTGAACTAATATATGGCAGAGCTGAGACACTAAATAAAGACTTCCATAAAGCAAACTCTGAGTTAAATCTAGTTCACCATCTATTTTTATACAGCCCAAAAGCTAAAAAACAAATTTTTTATATGATTTTTGAACAGAAAAAATATCAAAACAAAAATGGTATTTTGTGACACATGAAAATTATTTGTAATTCAAGTTTTAGAGTTCCTGAAGAAAGTTTTATTTGTACACAGTCACCATCCTTTGTTTCTGTATTATCCATGGATGATTTCACATACAATAGCAGAACTGTCTAGTAGTGACAGAGACCATATGGCCCACAGAAATTAGCCTATGTACTATCTAGCCCTTTACAGAAAACTTTTACCGTGGTTCTCAAACTTGAGCATGCATCAGAATCACCTGGAGTCTTGTTAAACACTGAGAGCTGATCTCACTCCCAGAGGTTCTGATTCAGTAGGTCTGGGTGGGGTTTCAGCATTTCCAATTCTACCCTGTTCCTGGGTGATATTCTTGCTGCTTGTCTGGGGAACACCCTTGGAGAACCACTGCACTGGATGAATTCTAATTTGCTAAAATAGTTATACTAATAAAAATATTTAGTTATTTGTTCAACTGGGGGATTTTACTGCTGGAGGAAAAACAGTAATTATCACTATTACTCAGCCCCCACTCACTTTTCTTTATGTATAGCATATTTAACCTATATTCTGCAGGGTGACTCTTGTATTTCCAGTTGCTGTGGAGTAGACCCTGACTCATGGTGACTCCGAATCAGGGAGACCCCATGTGCATCAGAGTAGAACTGTGCTCCATAGGATTTTCAATGGTTGATTTTTTGGAAGTAGATTGTCAGGCCCTCATTTTGAGGTGCCTCTGGGTGGACTCAAATCTTCAAGCTTTTGGTTAGCAGATGAGCAGGTAATCCCTACCCAGGTACTCCAACTCTTATATAGTTTAAATTTTCATGTGTCTAGTTTTACTAATGACTGAAGACCACACAAGTTGTGAAATGACATCAAGGACATCATACATGAAGAAAGCAAGAGGTCATTAAAAAGACAAGAAAGAAAGAAAAAGCTAAAGGCAGATGTCAGAAGAGACTCTGAAATGTGCTCTTGAATGTCAAGTAGCGAAAGCAAAAGGAAGAAATGATGAAGTAAAAGAACTGAACAGATGATTTCAAAGGGTGGCTTGAGAAGACAAAGCAAAAGATTATAATGACATATGCAAAGAACTGAAGATAGAAAACCAAAAGGTGAGAATGCACTCAGCATTTCTCAAACTGAAAGAATTGAAGAAAAAAAATCAAGCCTCAAGTTGCAACAGTGAAGGATGCTAGGGGGAAAATATTAAACAACACAGGAAAAATAAAAAGAAGATGGAAGGAGTACAGAGAGTCATTATACCAAAAATAATTGGTCAACGTTCTACCATTTCAAGAGGTAACATATGATCAGGAACCGATGGTACTGAGGAAGAAGTCCAAGCTATACTGAAGGCATTGGCAAAAAACAAGGCTCAGGAATTGATGGAATATCAACTGAGATGTTTCAACAGATGGAAGCAGTGCTTGAAGTGGTCACTCGTCTATGCCAGCAAATTTGGAAGACAGCTACCTGGCCAACTGACTGCAAGAGATCCATATTTATGCCTATTCCCAAGAAAGGTGATCCAACCAAATGCAGAAATTATCGAACAATATCATTAATATCACAAGTAAAATTAATTAATATCACAAGTAAAAGTTTGCTGAAGATTATTCAAAAGCAGCTGCAGCAATATATCGACAGGGAATTGCCAGAATTTCAGGCCAGATTCAGAAAAAGATGTGGAACCAGGGATATCATTGCTGATGGCAGATGGATCCTGGCTGAAAGCAGAAAATACCAGAAAGATGTTTACCTGTGTTTTGTTGACTATGCAAAGGCATTCAACTATGTCAATCATAACAAACTATAGATAACAGTGTGAAGAATGGGAACTCCAGAACATTTAATTGTGCTCATGAGGAACCTGTACATGGATCGAGAGGCAGTAGTTTAGACAGAACAAAGGAATACTGTGTGGTCTAAAGACAGGAAAGGTATGCATCAGGGTTGTAGCCTTTCACCGTACCTATTCAATCTGTATGCTGAGCAAATAATCCGAGAAGTTGGACTATATGAAGAAGAACCGGGCATTAGGATTGGACTAAGACTCATTAACAACCTGTGTTATGCAGATGACACAACCTTGCTTGCTGAAGCTGAAGATGACTTGAAGCACTTACTGATGAAAATCAAAGACCAGAGCCTTCAGTATAGATTACACCTCAATATAAAGAAAACAAAAATTCTCACAACTGGATCAATAAGCAACATCGTGATAAATGGGGAAAAGACTGAAGTTGTCAAGGATTTCACTTTCCTTGGATCCACAATCAACACCCATGGAAGCAGCGTAAAGAAATCAAAAGATGCATTACTTTGGGCAAATCTGCTGCAAAAGACCTCTTTAAAGTGTTGAAAAGCAAAGATGTTACCTTGAAGACTAAGTGTGCCTGACCCAAGCCATGGTATTTTCAATCGCATCATACCCATGCGAAAGCTGGACAATGAATAAGGAAGACCGAATAAGAATTTACGCCTTTGAATTGTGGTGTTGGCAAAGAATATTGAATATACCGTGGACTGCCAAAAGAACGAACAAATCTGTCTTGGAAGAAGTACAACAAGAATGATTCTTAGAAGCAAGGATGACAAGACTATGTCTTACATAATTTGGACAGGTTATCAGGAGGGATCAGTCCCTGGAGAAGGACATCATTCTTAGTAAAGTACAAGGTCATCGAAAAAGAGGAATACCATCAACGAGATGGATTGGCACAGTGGCTGCAACAATGGACTCAAGCATAACAACAATTGTGAGCATGGCGCAGGACCAGGCATGTTTCATTCTGTAGTACATAGGGTCGTTATGAGTTAGAAGGGACTCAATGGCACCTAAAAACAACAACAACAGTTTTACTTTTCTCTATCCTTTAAGTTCAATGAGATTCAGGATCAAATAGTTGGTGGCCATATGTCTACCTTGGTGGCTGGTAGAGGGCTCCCTTTACACTATCTGTGACTGGCAGTACAACAGATTAGAAAGACCCTGTTAAATCCTGACTCTTCTGTTTCCTTTCTACTCAGTTGGAGCATGTTATCCTCCAAGGGTTTCAGTTTCTTCCTCTGTGAAATTAGCATCATAATATGTGCCTTACAGAGCTCCTCTGAGTTTTATATCAGATAAAATATGTAAAATATATTCAATGCCTGACAAACCGTAAACAACTTGGAAACACTAAGGGATTTGTTGTATAATAGTTCAATAAAACTTTCAGTTCCCTGAACCTCTAATGAAGAGAGTGTGATGAGGGATGTCTTTTTTGTGTTGTGCCAGTGGATTGAATCCCCCACAATTCCTGATGAGAACAATGAACCTATGACAACTTAGCTGCAGCTATCCTCTAATCCCACCTAGCCTGTGAACTGGGGAACTGAAGAGACCCTTGATGGCACCTAGATCAGAGTCTTACCTAGACTGCATCCAAAGTAGAATAATAACCACCCAGAGAAAATGATCTGCTGTGACCCAAAGAGGAATTAGGAATACTAGGAAAGAAAAACAGTGAGGTTCACCACAGTATTGATGTAAGTGCTATTTTACTGCAACGTCCTAGGAATGTGGAAACTGACTGCCTGGGTTGGCATCCTGACTCCCTTCCAAGACTATGGTGTGCAATTAGGCAAGTTACTTAACATGCATACACTTCAGTTTCATCATTTTTAACATACGACACACAACCTACATCCCAACATTGCTGTAAGTGTCTGGCCTAAGGTAAGTATTAATCAGAGCAAACACATAGCACGTGTGTGCTCCAGGAAGTACCTCAAGGCTTTGCTTATATTAACTCGTTCATAAAGCAGGGTGTCATGGATTGAATTGTGTCCCTCAAAAACATCTATCAAATTGGCTAGGTCATGATTCCCAGTACTGTATGATTCTCTACTGTTTTGCCATCAGATGTGATTCCCTGTCCGTTATAAATCCTATCACTATGATGTTAATGAGATGGATTACTGGCAGTTATACTGATGAGATCTACAAGATTAGATAGTGTCTTAAGCCAATCTCTTTTGAGATATAAAAGAGAGAAGTGAGCAGTGAGATATGGGGACCTCTTAGCACCAAGAAAGCAGCACCGGGAGCAGAACGTGTCCTTTGGACTTCGGGTCCCTGCGCCTGAGAAGCTCCTCAGCCAGGGGAAGATTGATGACAAGGACCTTCCTGCAGAGCCATCAAACAGAGAAAAACAGTCCCTGGAGCTGATGCTCCAAATTTGGACTTTTAGCCTCCCAGACTTTGAGAGTATAAACTTGTATTTGTTGATGCCATCCACTTGTGGTATTTCTGTTATAGCAGCACTAGATAACTAAGACACAGGACATAAAATTTATGCATAATATGAATTCAATAAAATATACACAGAGAGAAGGAAATCTGGAAGAACTTATACCAGTAAGTTATAGTTGTTATTTTTTATTGTGATTGTCCGTGTATGTGTATCTCTATGTGTAGCCGCTTTCTTACTTTATTTTTCTATTTTCTGGCAAAAATACATTATTTTATAAACAGAAAAATCTGTACATGTGATTTTTGTCTGTTCTCAATTTTCATACTACCAACACGTCTTCTTCCCTTTATTTTGCACATTCTCTGATCTTTTCTACTTTGCTACTCAAACCTTCTGCTTGGTCTGGAACTTACTACGCATTGTCAATGAAAGGTACTTGGATGGCAGAATATCCTTAATAAGGCTTTTCCTGATTCCATGTTATCCCTTCCGAAAATTTACCACTGTACTGCCAAAACTAATTGAAAAAAAAAAAGAGAGAGAGAGAGAAGGAAAGGAAGGGAGGAAGGAGGGAGGGAGGAGAAAGCGAGGGAGAAAGGAAGGAAGAAAGAAAGAAAGTTACTCTAAGGCCTTTAACAGGGAAAATGCCTTAGCATGTTGTTCTTCTCAGCTGACATCTGTAATATAACTAAGATCACTAATATTTTAATTAAACAGATATTCAGGAATATTAGAGCTGGAGTTTTTTTTTTGTTTTTTTTTTTGTTAATTCCTTTGTGACACCACACAGAAAGCAACCTCTTTTCACATTGTTTGTTCTAGAACTGGGCACCATAATAATGTCCTTTAAAAGCTAACTACTCTCAAGGCTTTAAAAGACCACCATTACCACTTGCCATGAATAGACCCGAACTCATGGTGACCTCACACGTGTCAGAGTAGAAATGTGCCCCACAGAGTTTTCAGTGGTTGATTTTTCAGAAGTAGATCGTTAGGTCCTTCTTTGGAATCATCTCTGGGTGAATTCAAACCTCCAACCGTTCAGTTAGCACACAACTGTGTTAACAATTTGAACCACCCAGGGACTCCTTTAAAGGAACAGCACTATATGTACAATCTGACCTTCCAGCATTGGCATCTCCTACTCCTTTTTACAACCTGCTCCTAATTACCAAGTGCAAGTTTTCAGCACCTTGTTTGCCTCTTAACTGTTGATCCCATCCCCACGGTCATCTTTAGTTTAATCCCCACCCAGGCTCTGGAGAGATTTCTGTAGATTCAGCATGTCCTGCCCTTGGTCAGGTGGATTTTCCAGCACGCCTGCCCTCTTTGTTTCTCATCCCTTTGGAATGGCCTGGCATTTAGAATGGATTATGCAGTACAAGGGTCTCAAACTTAGTCTGCCAAAAATTGGCTGGAAGAAGCTGCATTTGAAGTCAGGCCCGGCAGGGCACAGTGAAATGGCCGGTGGAATCACTTTCATTGCCCTAACACGAGGTCCTGTTTTTCATGTTTTTCCAATTGCTGAGAGTCTTAACTCTCCTCTACCTCTCTCCTAGCTCAACTTTACTCATACGCTAAGATTTTGGTCAGATACCTGAAAGTTCTAGAAGCTTTCCTTAATGTCCACCTCCCTGAGATCCTTTGCTATCTTCTGCTGCTATACTGAACCTGGGGCCCCGTTCTTTAATTGAACTCACAATTAGATATAATGATCTATTTATGTAATTGTGAGACTGTTGAAGGTATGCACTGTCTTTTATTTTATTCTCTTATTTTTACCCTCTGCCTTAGTTATCTAGTGCTGGTGTAACAAAAATGCTGTAAGTGGTAACTTTAATGAACAAAATTTTATTTCCTCACAGTTTAGGAGGCTGGAAGTCCAAATCCAGGCCACCAGCTCTAGGGAAGGCTCGCTCTCTGTCAGCTCTGGGGAGAAAATCTTTGTCTCAGCTTCTGTAACCAGAGTTCCTCAGTTCTTAGCAAGCCTACGCTGATATAGTCTCATTAATATAACGTAGAAAACCCTATTCCCAAATGGGATTGCATCCACAGGTATAGGGGTAAGGATTCCAACACGTATTTTTTTTTGGGGGGTGTGGGCAAAATTTAATCCATATCATCCTCCATCTCTATATCTCAGGGAAAAAAAAATTGTAGTGCACTTTGATGGATAAATTAAAAAAAAAAAAAAAAAACCTGTTGCCATCAAATCAATTCCAACTCATAGTGACCCTATAGAACATAGTAGAACTGCCCCATTGGGTTTCCAAGGAGCAGCTGATGGATTCAAACTGCTGACCTCTTAACTACTATGCTGCCAGGGCTCCTAATGGATAAATGAATGATAAAATATTGAATGAAGGAGCAATTAAATGTTGAAATGATGGAATTAAAAATGAGAATAATTTTGCCTACACTTTTCTTTGTCCAGTTAATCCAGGGACCTAGACAGGATAAATCTGAGACAGTGTTTTCAACTTCAAGTTTAGCTGATAGTAACTGCAGAGGAAAGGCATTTGTAGTGAGAAAGAACTATTGTAAAAAGCCAACAGTGCATTACATCTGTGATCCACATTAAAAATAGATTAAACATTTACCTAAAATGCTATCCTGAAGTGCTCAGGCTTCATCTTTATGTATAAAAATGATTCATTAAGAACTTACTACTTACAGCTGATTACCAGAAAGTAATATATTCTTTCTCCTACCAGAAATACTCAACTAGCAGGCAGCTTCCAGGGAGAACAGAGAGCATCACATGCATCATGCAAAAACTGTTATCGTTCTACTCCTTCTGTACTAAAATGATTGCTAATGCTTCCTCACTTATATTCTTCTCCTCTAATGCTTTTATGATTTGAATAACGCTAGATCAGTAAGATTTCAAACATCTAGATATTTGAAACATAAACATTGGTCTAAATGCATAAATTTTCATCAAGTCAGATAGCATGTAAACAAAGAGATAAAACTTTTTGAAGTTGGTATGTGAAATTTTTGTATTACTCTTCCTTGATTGTAAGTTAGCAAAGTTCCATTCTAAGCCTTCAAAAGCATTATTGCTAGCATTATTCATTTAACCATTATACATTAAAATGTTATAATCTTCAAAATGCTATTGAGAGTGAAAAATAATATTTGCCTAATTTTTTTATGATTAAGATTATATGTATTGAGTACGATTAGCTTTAGCAATTATCACAGACAATACAAAAAGTCCTAGGAGTTTTAATAACGTGATAATGTAAATTAGAGCTTTCTTGCCCTTTGGGAGAATTTGTTCCTAAATAAAGATTTGCTTTATTTAAATCTGGGAAGCAACATGGTTCATTGGAATCATATACTTGAAGATGCTAAGATTCTGTCTTAGGCTCTGTTCTCTAGAGAAGCAAAACCAGAGACTTATATCAAGGAAGTGGCTCACATGGTTGTAGAGTCTGGAAAGTCTCAGGTCCATGAGTCAGACTGGAGGCTTCGCCTGACTTACAGGGCTTGAGAACCCAAGATCAGCAGGTAAGCTGCTAGCTCAAGCCTTAAGAACTGGAAGTCAGATGCAGAATCTCAAGTGAGAAAAGCTCACTAGTTTTGCCAGAAAGTCCACATGCATTGGATGCAGGTCACACTCCCAAGGAAACTCCCTTTCAACTGATTGGGTTCTCATAGCAGATCTCATCGTGGAGGTGATTACATCATTACATAACTGCCAAGCTACATCATAACTGCCAAACCACTGAGAATCATGGCCCAGCCAAGTTAACACACAATCTTAACCATCACAGTCCACCCAAGGTGAACTTGACTCTGGTACACATCTCTGTAAACCATACATAATCTCTAAATAAAGACAATTAGAAAGTCATAATTTCACCTAACATGATACAAGTAACACGCGTACAACTGAAAATGTGCTATACCTGTTTACAGTTTACATTTTATAAGTGAAGAAAACAAAAATATTTGATGCACACATACAAGGAAGAAATACTCATAATAATTACAGTCCTTGTTACTGCAACTGATCATGGGTCATAACTGGTATTTCAAAATACCTTCTTCCACTCATTCTATATTCCTTTTACCCTCAGTAAACACTTCAGCTGGTTGTGGTTCTTTGCCTGGTGGTGTGACCCAAACCTTTGCTCCTGAAGCATCTTGGCCACTGGTAGTCATGTTGGATTTGGGTCACTGTAGTTTTCCATTCTCTTTAATCACAGGGCATGGTAGTACTAAGAGAATCACCTGCATTCCAGGTATTCTCTTCTTTACCTCCATTACGTAATATTAATCCAACTTTCTCTTGGTAAATAGGATTAATCACATCAACCAATATTGTAACTCACTTCTGTTTCTGTTGATCCAGAGGCATGAGGAATCCAAAGTGGCCTGGTGGCATTCTTAACTTCCAGGTCAGTGGAATCTGTGTTGTGTCTCCTGGTGGGAGCATTTCTCCTTTTGGAACTGTGATGGTTAAGATTGTGTGTCAACTTGCCTGGGCGATGACTCTTAGTGTTTTGGCAGTCATATAATGTTGTGATCACTTCCGTGTTGAGATTTGATATGTGATCACCTCTATGATAGGATCTGCTGTGAGTAGCCAATCAGTTAAAAGGGTGTTTCCTTGGGCGTGTGGCCTGCATTTGAACATACGCTGACGTTCGGGCTTTTGCCTGCTCTGGATCCTGCAGCTGGCTCCTGTTCACCCGACTCCTGCTTCTTGGGGCTTGAGCTAGCAGCTTACCCTGCAGTCTTGCTTGTCAATCTTGGGATTCACCGATCTTCACAACCTGTGGGCAAGAGCCCTGCTCTCTGACCTTCCAATCTTGGGTTCACCAGCCCCTGAAGCTGTGTGAATCAGGAGAAACCTGTTTCATGATCCATGGACATGAGACATTCCAGCCTCTGCAACTGCGTGAGCCATTTTCTTGATATAAATCTCTATGTATGTTTATATGCTTGACTGGTTTTGCTTCTCTAGAGAACCTAGCCTAAGACAGGAACTAACACCTCTAGACCCATCAAGCAGGAAGCAAAATTTTTGCAAATAGGTCACTAGGGGTAATAGTGAGTGGTGCCACTCCCATTTCCACCCTTTGATTCCTGGACTCAGGAATCCTGGCTATGGGAGAAACAACACCATATACTGGACACTGGTTTAGAATATATACAGCCTCCTGGAGTACATTGCCCCAACCCGGCAAGGTATTGCCACCTAGCTAGTGCCATAATTGTGTCTTTAGGTGACCGTTCCATTGTTCAATCAAGCCAGCTGCTTCAGAATTATGGGGGACATGGTAAAACCAGTGAATTCCATGAGCATGGGCCCACTGCTGCACTCCCTTTGCTGTGAAGTGAGTCCCTAGATACGAGACAATACTGCATGGGATACCATGACGGTGGATAAAGCATTCTGTAAGTCCAAGGATGGCAGTTTTGGCAGAAGCATTGCGTGTAGGGAAGCATTGTATCCAGAATAAGTGTACATTCTAGTAAGAACAAAATGCCGCCCTTTCCATGATGGAAGTGGTCCAGTGTAATAAACTTGCCACCAGGTTGCTGGCTGATCACCTCGAGGGATGGTGCCATATTGGGGAATCAGTGTTGGTCTCTGCTGCGGGCAGATTGGGCATTCAGCAGTAGCTATAGCCAAGTTGGCCTTGGTGAGTGGAAGTCCATGTTGCTGAGCCCATGCATAGCTTCATTCCTGCAATCATGGCCACTTTATTCATAAGCCTATCGGGCAATGACTGGAGTGGCTGGGGAAAGAGAATGACTGATTTCCACAAAATATGTCATCTTATCCACATGATTGTTAAAATCCTCCTGTTCCAAAGTCACCCTTTGGTGAGCATTCACATGAGACACAAATATCTTCACCTCTTTGGCCCATTCAGAGAAGATTATCCACATACCTCTTCCCATACCTCCTTGTCATCTACTTTCCAATCATGTTCCTTCCAAGTCCCTGACCATCCAGCCAAACCATTAACCACAGCCCATGAATCAGTGTCCAATCACATTTCTAGCCATTTCTCCTTCCAAGCAAAGCATACAACCAGGTGTACTGCTCAAAGTTCTGCCCGTTGGGAGGATTTCCCTTTACTTTGTCCTTCAGGGAGGTCCTAGTAGGGGGTTGTAGCATTGCCACTGTCCACTTTCAAGTGGTGCCTGCATATTGGGCAGAGCTGTCTGTAAACCGGGCGCGAATTTTCTCTTCCTCAGTCAACTGATCATAAGGAATTCCCCATAAGACCATAGATGCAGACTGGGAGGTGGAAGGTAATGTGACAGGAGTGGAGACCATGGGCTTTTGGGCCACTTTCTCATGCAATTTAACTTGTGCCTTCAGGTCCTGCTTGGGCCTGATCTTGTATATACCATTTCCATGTAATGATGAAGTTCTTTTGTACGCGTCCAACTTTATGACTCTGTGGCTCAGACAATACCCAGTTCTTGAGGGGCAGCTTAGGCAGGCTGGTGACTTGCTGGCCCATGGTTAAGCGTTTAGTCTCTTCTAAGGTCCAATAACAAGCCAAAATCTGTTTCTTAAAAGGAGAGTAGTTATCTGCAGAGGATGGCAGGGCTTTGCTCCAAAATCCTAAGGATCTGAGCTGTGACTCACCAATAGGGGCCTGTCAAAGACTCAAAACAGCATCTCTGTCTGCCACTGACACGTCAAGCACCATTGGATCAGCTGAATCACATGGCCCAAGTGGCAGAGTGGCTTGCACAGCAGCCTGAAAGTGTTGCAGAGCCTTCACTTGTTCTGGGTCCCACTCAAAACTAGCAGCTTTTCCAGTCACTTGATAAATAGGCCAGTGTAGCACACCCAGTTAGGGGATATTTTTCCTTCAGAATCCAAAGAAGTCCACCAGGCATTGTGCCTCTGTTTTAGTTGTAGGAGGAACCAGATACAATAACTTATCCTTTACTTTAGAAGGAATACCTTGACATGCCCTCCATACCACTGGACCCATAGAAATATCACTGAGATGTAAGGATGCTGCAATTTAGTAGGATTAATTTCACACTCTCTAGTATGCACATGTTTTACCAATAAATCCAGAGTCATTGACGTTTTTTCCTTACTAGGTCCAATCAGCATGTCGTCAATGCAATGGACCAGTGTGATGTCTTGTTGAAGGGAAAGGTAAATCATGGTCCCTGTAGAATAAATTATGACCTAGGGCTGAAGAGATGATACATTCCTGAGGTAGGACTTTAAAGGTGTACTGCTAGCCTTAACAGTTGAAGGATAACTGCTTCTGGTGGTCCTTCAAAACAGGTATGGAGGAAAAGACATTAGCCAGATCTACAGCTGCACAACAGCTACCAGTTGCTCAACCAATCAAACCACATCTGTAACAGTAGCTGCAATTGGAGTTAAATTTTCAATAATACAGTGTCATTCTCCAAGATCCATCTGTTTTTTGCATAGGCCAAATAGGTGAGTTGAATAGGGATGTGGTGGGAATCATTACTCTTACATTCTTCAAGTCCTTGATGGTGGCAGTAATCTCTGAAATCCCTCCAGGAATGTAGTATTGCTTTTGGTTTACTATTTTTCTAGGTAGGGACAGTTCTAATGGCTTCTTCTACCATAATTGCCCTTACTCCACTTGTCAGGGATCCAATGTGGGGGTTCTGCCAGTTGCTGAGTATATCTATTGAAATTATGCATTCTGAAACTGGTGAAATAACTACAGGATGGGTTTGGGGACCCACTAGGCCCTCTGTGAGGTGAACCCGAGCTAAAACTCCATTAATAACCCGACTTGCATACACCCCCACTCTGACTGGTGGGCCACAGTGACATTTTGAGTCCGCTGGAATTAATGTCAGTTCAGAACCAGTATCCAGAAATCCCCAAAAAGTCTTCTTTTCTCTTTCCATCAGTGAACACTCACTCTCATAAAAAGCCTTTGATCCCTTTGGGGAAGGCAGGGAGAAAGTTTAACAGTATAAATTTTTGGCAGTGTAGTGGGGCCCTCCCTCGAGGGGACACAGCCTCCCCTTCATTTAAGGGGTTTGGGGTCTGTAAACTGGCTGAAGTCTGGGAATTGATCGAGGGTCCACAACTCTCTATTCTGGAGATTCTAGTTAGACTGCCATTCAGTTAGACTGCCTAGAATTCTTCCACTTGTACATATCAAGTAAATATTTAGTAGATTTTGACATCTATTTCACTCCAAGGGCCACCGTGACTAAGTAGCCAATGCCATAAGTTCCTACAAGTCAGATTCCAGTGTCCATTACAGTAACCATGCCCATCTTGTCTTTGTTGATCGATTGTTGCCTCTCGGCCCCTACCACCGTGGGGTCCAATCAATCCCATTGTAATTAGGTGTCTTAGTTCATTTAGCGGAACTCTCACTCTCAAAAGTGACTTACAAAAATAGCAATTACAGCAGTCTTCAGGATATTGGGGTTCCCTTCACAAATTTGTTCCTTGCTGTTGTGGTAAAAGCTGTGTTCTCTGGGCACTCCATATGTGGGTCTGTGGGTCTAACCTGATAAATTCACTTTAACATGACAATTTCCCTGAGCCTTTGGATTCCTTCTTCTACAGTATAGCAAGGTAAGTCTGGCACTTCAACTTGGTTTAGTGTAGATCACTTCATAATCCATTCTTCAGCAAATCAACCAAATAAACTATTGAAGCCTTTCCTAAAACTCTGAATGAAAAATCACTGCTTAGTGGGCCCATATCAATAAACTCAGGCTGATGCAACTTTATGCTCCTTGCACCATTATCCCACACCCTTAATAACTATCTCCACACATATTCCCCAGGCATCTGCCTCAGCCAGTCAATGTCCCAGGCCATTACTCAGACACCTTCCCAAGGGAAGATACAGACAAAGGCTCTTCAGATGAAGCTGGGTTAATCTCATAAGATGGGAGTGGAAGGGTTAATGGTTTTACTGGTTTTATTAAGTAGCCAATGCCATAAGTTCCTGAGTAAGTGAGTGGTTTAGCAGACAAAGATGGAATAATCTCTTCAGATGGGAGTGAGTGGGCTGGTTCTGTGGGCAGGAGTGATTCAGTGAAATTTAGGGGCTCTGTGTCCCCAGCTTCCTAATTATCTGCCCATAAGTCCCCATGCCAAGTTTCAGGATCCCATTTCTTCCCAATCAATGTCCTTACTGTAACTTCAGACACCATTCAAGTTTGGAAATTCAATTGGCATTGTTTATTCAGCTACTCTTACAATAAGACTCTGGGTTTGATTTTGGGCAGTATCAGCTCTGTTACTACAAGAAATAAGGCTTTCTTTCAAGGAACAAGTGGCAACTTTGAGGTTGTCTATGCAGCACTAGTGCTGTGACTCTGAAGCCTGAGCTCATCTCTTTCTTTCATCACTTTGTCTAGCAAAAATAAGACTAACCAACCAGCTTCCTTATACTTCTCATTCTGACAAAATGGTAGAAAAGTATCAAATACAGGATCATCCAGAACCTCACCTCTCACCAATAACTAATCTATTAGTGGTGATATTTTTCGGATTTCTATTGCCACCTCACACCATGAATTAGCAACACCCTCTTTACTATTGGAAGCAGAATCATCAGCATCTTTAAGACTACACAGACCTGAGAACCAGTTTAGAAAACTCATCTTTACAATTTTGTTTCTCTAGAACCATTTTGAGTACCAAATGTCTTAGGCTGGTTCTCTACAGAAGCAAAACCAGTGAAGCATATATATGTATATAGGAGCCTTGGTGGCACAGTTGTGAAGAGCTCAACAGTTAACTGAAAGGTCAGTGGTTCAAACCCACTAGTGGCTCCGTAGGAGGAAGATGTGGCAGTCTGATTCCGTAGAGATTACAACCTTGAGAACCCTATGATGCTGTTCTACTCTGTCCTATAGGGCTGCAATGAGTCAAAATTGACTCAATGGCAACAGGTTTCGTTTTGGTTTTATGTATGTTGCTGTTGTTGTTAGGTTCTGTTAAGTTGATTCTGACTCATAGCAACCCTAAAGGATAAGAGTAGATCTGCCCCATAGGGTTTCCAAGGAGAGGCTGGTGGATTTGAATTGCTGACCTTTCAATTAGTAGCTGAGCTCTTAACCACTATGCCACAATGTCTCCTTGATTTTATATATATATAGTGTGTGTGTGTATATATATATATATAAGTATATATATACATTTATATGTATTATATATGTATTTTATATATATGTATGTATGTATACATATATATATATACACATATATATATATACACAGACACACACACACGTATATATATGGAGCCCTGGTGGGCACAGTGGTTTAAGCATTTGCCTGCTAACCGAAAGGTCAGCAGTCTTAAAATGACATAAGAAAATGGTCAGTAGTCTGAATCCACCAGCTGCTCCTTGGAAACCCTGTGGGGCAGTTCTACTCTGACCTATAGAGTTGCTTTGAGTCGGGATTGACTTGATGGCAATGGATTAGGTTTTTTTTTCTAATTCTGGTTTATACATATATATATGTGTGTGTGTGTGTGTGTATATTTAGAGAGAGAGAGAGAGATCTATTGAGGAAATGGCTCTCTCATGGGTGTAGAGGCTAGAATGTCCCAAGTTCATGGGTCAGGCTGGAGGTTTCTCCTGACTCATCTAGCTGCAGGGGCTGACAAATCCAAGATCAGACTATAAGCTGCTAGCTCGTCTCAAGAGCTGTAGGTCAGATGCAGGATCCCAAACGAGAAAAGCCTACTAGCTTTGCCAGAAAGTCTACATGTATTGGATGCAGGCCATACCCCAAGGAAACTGCCTTTCAACTGATTGGCTTCTCATAGCAGATCTCATCATGAACATGATTACATTATATCAGATCTCATCACTGAGGTGATTATATAACGGCCAAACTATGTCATAACTTCCAAACCACTGAGAGTCACGGCCCAGTCAATTTGTTACACGGCCTTAACCATCACAGAGTCCTTGTTATTCTACTGCCTTTGTGACATTGAACAAGGCATTTCTTTAATCTGTGTTCTGATTTCTCAGTTCTACATAAAGCTCAGATGAATTTCTAAGGTGAATACTATATGGTTTCTAAGTTTTTCTTTAACTCTATCATTTAAAATATATATTTCATTGTGACAGACATGATTTTTGGTTACACAGCAGTAGTCCTCAACACACACACATGCATGCAGATACACTTTTTCACACAGTTCTTCTGGCTGCTCTAAAGCCAGTTTCCTATTGTTGTTGTTAGCTACCATGGAATCAGCCCCCAACTCATGGCAATCCCATGCACGATGAACTATGAACCATTGTTATCCATAGGATTTTCATTGACTGATTTTCCGAAGTAAGTCACCAGGCCTTTTTTCCTAGTCTGTCACTGTCTGGAAGCTCCACTGAAACCTGTTCAGCATCACACAAGCCTCCACTGACAGGTGGGCGGTGGCTGGAAGTGAGGTGCATTGGCCGAGAATAGAACCCAAGTCACCCACATGGAAGGCAGGAATTCTACCACTAAACCACCACTGCCCTCAACATTTCCTACTAAATAGGATATCAGATAGTTATTATCACATCCCTCTCCTCCTCACTGAGGGACTAGAAATGGCTTCCAATGCCCTGCAGATCTCATCTACTAGCAATTTTCAGCTCAACATTCCACCCAAACCATGGAAGGCCAGACGGTAGTAAACCACAAAAATTAAATTGAATTGGAAGAGATTAGAAGGAGAGGACAAGGACACATTAAGGTAAAAAGTTTAAACTTCAAATATCAACTCAATTATTAGCAAAGTTCTACATTAAGAAATACCGGAAAACATGACCACTTTAATAATGGGGTTCTTGAATTTATATAGCTGTTATTAATTAATTACAAAATCCTCAGGAAGATATAGTGGAAGTATAAAGTTGATGGGCATGGTGAAATTAGGCAGTTCCAAATCTCTCATCACAATACACAAACTATCAAACAAAGAAACAAGAATTGTTAAACCTCTCTGGGATTCTGAATGCATAAATCTATTTGGAGTGAGTGGATTCAGGAAACCCTTCTTAGAGAAGCAAAGAAAGGTCAGACATATCAAGTTAGTATGTGGTTTCTCAAGCTGACCAATAGGTGGGAAAGTAAAGTGTTCAGACTGATGAATAAATTTCTTTCAAGTAAACACAAAACACGTCTACAAATGCAATGTTAGGCACTCAAAAAAATAAATACAATAAGTGGTAACTCAAGCATCAAGACTGAGAGGAAAATGGATAGTCAGAACTAAAAATTTTGCCAAACGTTTTCTGAGAAATTCTGTTTCATTGAATACAAGTACATCTAAGATGTACACAATCAGTTGTGTTCAGTGTTATGCTGTTATGTAAGCCTACAGAAGTTCAATTAGACTCTTTCAAATACAGGTTTAAATATACAAGGTTTCACCTACTGTTTTTGTTTGGGATTTAATTTTATATTTGGTTTCAGTATATACAGATACTTCTTACATTTATACATACACCTCTATGGTTAAGCCACCATCTGTCTGTCAATTTGTGGTACTGTAGTGGCTTGTATGTTGCTATGATGCTGGAAGCTATACCACCAGTATTTTAAATACCAGCATGTTCAGTCATAGTGGACAGGTTTCAGTGGAGCTTCCAGACTAAGACAGAGTAGGAAGAACGGCCTGGCCATCTACTTCAGAAAATTAGCCAATGAAAATCTTATTGTGATCCATAGATCACAACAGAATATTGTCTGACTCGCTTACTTTGTACATGTCATCAGAGCGATCAATTGCTAGAGGAGGACATCATATTTGATGATGTAGAAGGACAGAGAATGTGAGGAAGATTCTCAGTGAGCTGGATCAACCCATTGGCCAAAATTATGGGCTCAGTGACTGTGAGGACCATGTAGGACTAGGCAAAGTTTCATTCCTTTGTACCTAAGGTTGTCATAAGTCGGGATCAACTTGACCGCAGCTAACATCATCAATAATAACTATGGCTAAGACAGACTTGTTCTCATCGATAGGTAAAGGATCACTAATTGAAATGATTACATGAAAAACATGGTCAACTAATCCTGTTGTTGTTATTGTTGGTTGCTGTTGAGTTAGCAACTGAATCTAAAGGAACACAAATAAATCCTTCTATTTTCTCTCTTTCTTTTGTCTGTCTCTCTGTCTTTCTTTTTCTATTTCACTCCCTTCCTACCTTCTTTTCTTTCTACCTCTATCTTTCTTTCATTTATAATTAATAGGCATCTAAGGAATACCAGAAATGTAGAATGATGTAGGAAAGTCAAGTTAAGCTGACTATACTGGCTGAATCTTTTTGAAGTCTCATTTCAATTGCCCTCAAACAATTCTTTGTTCTTTTCTGAGGTCCCTTTCTGGTTTGAGTGGGATAAGGAATGTTACAGCAGGAGATTCAGAGCAGTTCCAGGTCCAGAGATCCTCTCAGATTTGTCACAGTTGACTCCTTCACAGATAAAATAAATTGTGGAGGCATCTGAGTTAAACACCTAAGTTGGGGTCTGTATGAGGTGCAAACCAATTTGCAATGATTCACACATGAGTGACTGGTCTTCTACTTAATCTCTCCTCTTCCATTTACTCATACTATAAATGTATACATCTTGGTTAGTCTCTATACTCCTGAAAAATAGCATTTTTTTCTGTGAGCACTACCTCTCAGAATCGCTTGAGATATTTTCATATTCTGAACATCCCTTTGAAAATCGACTATAGGAGGACTCTTCAAGCTTCAGCAATAAAGATCCACAATGCCAGAAGAAAGTAATACCTAGGGGCCTAAACAGAAGCAAAAAAATTAATATTATATTATTTACCTTATTATTAGGATGGAATATGTATTATATGAATATGTATGTGTGCTAAGTATATTTTGTAACATTCAGCTAGTTATATTTGTCAAACTGTTACTACACCAAATAAAAATACAATCATTCAGTAGCCATATGAAAACCACACACATGAATTTACACGTATGGCCTCTTAGAAGTGTCCTTAGGTAATGGTTATAAATAATAACAATATGGTTTTCTGAATGTGGGTTTAGTTTACTTTTTTTTAAAGTTAATCTTAGAATTTCTACAACACATGGATTTAAACATGATCTGTTTTGAATTTAATTTACTGAATAAAATTTTTCATAAGATTGCATGAATAAGAAAGTGTTGGATACAGCAGGAAAGGATGGAGTAAGGACATCTTAAAATTTCAGGCTCCATAAAAGCATGAAAAAATTGCCAAGATTTGGCCAATAAAAGGGGAAAAAAAGCTTTTTAATAGAAACTCTCCCTGAGGAATTCCAGATATTGAACGTCCTAGAGAAAAATTTTAAATCAGCTATTTTAAATATGTTAATAAAAGAGGAAAGGAAAGTATGAGAACAATGTCTTACCAAACAGAAAATAAAATGAAGATACAGATATTAAAATAAAAATAACCAAACAGAAATTCTGGAGTAAAAAGTACAAGAACTGAAATGAGAAAATCATTATGGGGCTCAAAGCAAATCTGAAGAGAAAAAAAGAAGGAATCACAGAATTTGAATATAGGTTAATTGAAATTATCTAGTCTGAGGGACAAGAAGAAAAAAAAATATGAAGAAAGGTAAAATAAAAGAGCATTAGAGAAGTTCTGGCAAAATGGCGCTCTAGGCAGAGGCACCACGCCTTCCCTCCACAGCAAAGATCTGAAAAACTAAGGCAAACAGAGAATACAACAATCCTGAAACCCCAAAACATCAAATGAAGAGATAAAGAACTCAGCAAAGCACTAAATGGAGTGAGAAAACTTACAGAGAATGGAGAGCAAGGAGAGATTCATGCAGAGGTCCCCTACCAGCTAACGCAGCGTGGATCCGCCATCTTGGACTCCTATCAGAGACCAGCAAACAGGGGGTACGAGAAAGCAGCCCCACGGAGCTTCCAGTGGAAGACAAAACAAACAGTAATTTGTGATATACGCTTTCCCACCCCCCACCCTTCTTCAACCCAACTCGGCCTCCTCTGCTTCCCGCGGCCAAAGTCTCTTGACCGGGAAACAGCAGCTACTTGGATTCCACACACCCAAACGGGTGGCTCTGTGAGTGTCATTTGTTGGCTGCTGGTGTTGCTTTTTTTCACTTCTTTTTATTTCTTCCTGGCCTCTCCCCACCTCCCCATCCTTTCGCTCGAGTACCTCGCTCCGTGTGCCATCTTTGCTTCTTCTTGAGGGGCTGCAGAGCTCTGGTAATTTGTGAGATACGCTTTCCCACTCTCTACACTTCTTCACTCATACTCGGCCCCCTCTGCTTCCCACAAACACAGTCTCTTGTCCAGAAACACCAGCCCACACTAGCTAGCTCTCTGAGTGCCCTTTGTTGGCTGCTAGTGTAGCCTCTTTTTTTCTGCTTCTTTTGATTTCTTACCTGCCTCTCGTCACCTCCCCTTCCCTTCACTCAAGTACCTGGCTCCGTGCACCATCTTTGCTTCATTCTGAGGGGCTGCGGAGCTCCGTTCAAGTGTGGAGCTGCTTCCCAGTTTGGGCTGCCGAGCTGGAGGGATCCCGGGGCTTTTGTTCGTTTGTTTGTTTTGAATTGTTCGTTTGTTTTATTTTCCTTTTCTTGAGTTGGAAGCCCTTTCTGAGGGCTGAGCTGTGTGGCAGGGAGACTCCCCTTCAGCTTCCACAGACGTGCAGAGGGATCCTTGGGGGCCTTTTTTTTTTTAATTTGTTTTGTTTTCTTTTTCCTCTTTTTCCCTTTTTCTCTTTCTTCATTGCTCAGTTTCTCATCTCTCTATATCTTCTTTGTCTTTCTGTTCCCTGAATACCTGGCATTGTATACCTCTATGCCTTCTAGGCAGGCTGTATTGCAACACCTCAGAGAGACTTCCCCAGACCTCATAGCTGCACCAGTGGGATCCCTGGGAACTTTGTGGTTCTTTAACCTTTCTGATTCTTATTTATTTATTCTTTTCTTTTCTTCCTCCTCCACTTTCTGTTTTTCTCCATTCCATAGTCTCTCATCTCTCCACTCCAACAGAAAGCTCCCCTAGCATTCTTTTTTGTTTGTATGTTTTTGGCTCCTGTTCCTCTCTCCTCTCTCCCGTATCCATCTTAGCTCCACACATAACAATCTCCCCACTGCATCCTGCCTAACTGCACCGTACACTTGACATCAAACCACCAAGCAGCACAGGCACGGCCTACTGGAATCTGCCCTGCACTGATTACTGACCTGCTCTGGTGGCTGTATTAAGTGCCACAAACAACCTGTCCCAGTAACTCCTCTTCAGCTAGACCTGCCCTGCCGTACCATATCTGAGTGACTGACCCTGCCAGTTGAAGAAGGAGGGGAAAAGTATTGTGCTCACAGATGAGCAAACAACAAAGAACACACAGTATGCCTGATCAGACATAGTCAAATTTTTTTTTTAAAAAGGGATGAAACAAAAAAATCTACAATCAGTAAATGAGAAAAATAACTACTGAATGCCCTGAAGACAGCAGACAATAGCAAAACATTTACAAAAATAGGACAGGATGATTCAAGTAGGCGTCTAAAATAAAACACCAGATGACTCTCCTCTGTAGGAAAATGCACTAGAACTACCTGATAGGGAATTCAAATCTCTAATATTCAGAATTCTCCAAAAACTGAGGCAAAAAGCTGACAAACATGAGGAAAAAATAGAGAAATTCATGGAAAATATGGACAAAAAATTGGAAGAATTCAGGAAAATAATACAGGAACAAAATGCTAAAATAAATTCATAACTAGAAATTATACAAAGACAACAATTAGAAATCGAAAAGATAAACAACAAAATTTCAGAAATGGACAATGTCACAGAAGGGCTGAGAAACAGATTTGAAATGGTGGAAGACAGTATCATTGGAATAGAGGACAAACACTTGGATACAAATATGTTTCAGGAAAACTCAGAAAAAAGAACAAAGAAAAATGAAGAGACCCTGAGAGTTATGTGGGACACAATCAAAAGAAAAAATCTGCGAGTAATTGGAATTCCAGAACAAGGGGAGAAAACAGAAAACACAGAGAGGATCATTGAGGAACTGCTGACAGAAAACTTCCCCAATATCATGAAAGATGAAAAGCTGGCCATCCAAAAAGCTCAACGAACCCGATATACAAGAGACCCCAAAAGAAAATCACCAAGGCATATCATATTCACACTCGCCTAAACCAAAGACAAACAAAGAATCCTGAGAGCAGCTCATAAAAAAACGAGAAGTCACATACAGAAGAGAAGCAATAAGACTAAGCTCATATTATCCGGCAGAAACCATAAAGGCAAGAAGGCAAAGGGATGACATGTATAAAATGTTGAAATAAAAACACTGCTAGCCAAGAATAATATATCCTGCAAAACTCTCGTTCAAATTTGATGGTGAAATAAGGTAATTTCCAGATAAATAGAAATTAAGGGATATGTAAAAGTCAAACCAAACTATGAGAATTATTAAAGTGAGTTCTTCAATCTGAGGACAAACAGTGTCATCTCACAGGCAGAACCTAGGATGCAGGATTGTACCAGCCAAATACCAATCTAGGAAATGAACTCTCGAGGACTATCCAAAACCAGAAGAAATACAACAGGGAATCAGAGTAGTTAATCAGTAAATGAGAAAAACATCAAAACAATGAAAGAGGGAATAAACGGCATAGGTATAGAACCTTCTAATGGAGAAGAAGGTAAGGCAGTACGAAGTAATGGTAGACTGCTTCAAACATAGAAAGATAAGGGTAAAATTTATGGTAACCACAAAGGAAGTTAACAAACATACTCATAAAAAAAGAGAAAAAACATAGTCTCAGCAAGAATTAAAACTACAAAAACAAAAGAAATGAAAAAAAACCACAAACAAAAGTAACTCAGCACAAGAGAGTAAGAAAAACAATGAATACTTCAGCACCACAAAAAAAAGCACTCCAAAATGACAGCAACAAACCCACATATATCAATAATTACACTGGATGTAAATGGACTCAATGCACCCGTAAAGAGACGGAGAGTCATAGAATGGATAAGAAAACAGGATCCATCAATATGCTGTCTACAGGAGACACACGTTAGAAACAAAGATGTGAATTTATTAAAAGTCAAAGGATGGAAAAAAATATATCAAACTAACAACTACCAAAAAAGAGCAGGAGTGACAATTCTAATCTCAGATAAAATAGATTTTAAAATTAAATCTATGATAAAAGACAAAGAAGGACACTATATAATCATTAAGGGGATGATCCATCATGAAGACATAACCATAATAAACATCTACACACCCAATGAGAGGGCTCCAAAATACATAAAACAAACTCTAACAACACTGAAAAGAGAAATTGTCAGTTCCACAATAATAGTAGGAGACTTCAACACACCACTCTCAGTAAAGGACAGAACAACTAAGAAGAAACTCAGCAAAGATACAGAAGAC
>NW_004444272.1:170214-205620 GCF_000243295.1 Trichechus manatus latirostris | reverse complement strand
AAAAATAAAAAAAATAAATAATAAAAGAAAAAAGCATTAGAGTCCTATTGGACACCATCAAGAATACCAACTTAGGCATAATGGGAGTCGCCAGAAGATGGGAGAGAGAGAAATGGGCAGGAAGAACACCTGAAGAAATAGTGACTAAAAATTTCCCATCTTTGACAGAGAAAATACTAGTCTACACATGCAAGAAACTTAACAAGGAGGATAAACACAAAAAAATTTACACTGAGACACTTCACAATCGAACTGTTGAAAGTCAAAGGCAAAGAGAATTTAAAGCAACAAGAGAGAGACTGTTAACGGGTATGTGATTTTTTTCTGTTTTTAATAATTTTTAATTGAGATAAAATTTTGATAAGATCACATAATTCACATAATTTTCAGGTGTACACTTTAGTAATTTTCAGCATATTTATAATTTTGTAAACAATCATCACAATCTATTTTCAGAACAATTCTAGCACTCCAAAACAGAATTCTTATACCTGTGAAATGTCACTCCCCATGTTACCTTTACCTAGCAACCACTTATCTATTTTTTATCTCTACGGATTGCCTATTCTGGAGATTTCATATAAATGGAATCATACAATACATGACCTTTTGTAATTAGCTTCTTTTTCTTAACATAATGTTTTTAAGATTCCTCCATGTTGATAGCATGTATCAACAATTATTTTCTTATCATTGAATAATATTCCATTGTATGGATACCTCATATGTTTGTATCCATTCATCATTTGATGGACATTTGGATTGTTTCCATTTTTGACTACTATTAATGATGCTTCTATGAACATTTATGTACAAGTTTTTGTGTGAACATACACTTTCAATTCTATTGGGTGTATACTAAGAGTGGAATTACTGGTTCATATAGTAATTCTGTAGCTCTGGTTGTGCAGTGTTTAAGAGCTTGGCTGCTAATCAAAAGGCTAGCAGTTCGAATCCACCATTTGCTCCTTGGAAATCCTATGGGGGAAGTTCTACTGTGTCCTATAATGTCGCTATGAATCAGAATCTACTTGACAGCAACAGGAGTAGTAATTCAAGAGACAGAAAGAAAATCATCTGTTTTTAAATAATCTAGAAAAGATAAAAGGGGAGTATAAATCATTTTAAAAATGGCTTTCCTTTGAGTTTCCGAATTAAATTTATTCTGAAAGTCATCACTAACCCCAACATATAGTGGGTTTCGCATAATATTGAGTTATTAAATTTGTTGACATTTTCAAAGATAATGAAAAATAATATTTTTCAAAATCAGCCTGATGAAGAAAGAAAACATTTGAAATTCAAATTCAGATAGAACTTCATTAAATAGTCAAAGTAGAATCCCAAAGCTTTTCTTGTTCATTTCTTTCTTTGCAAATGAAGATTGTTAAAAACTGAATGACAGAGAGATCAATAAGAGGAGATAATTAAAAAATCAGCACCTCAAAGGAGTTAAATGTAATATAATTACATGTCAAATCCATGAGCCAGACTCTCAGGACTGTAGATATGAATTCAGCCAAGGTTACTCAAAGGAACACAGGGAATATACTACCCTTTTCCATATTCTAGAACTCTCAGTTTTATTTCTAAGGAAATCTGCATAAGAGCCAGCCCCAAGACCAACTTACACATCAATGAACTACTTCTTTGCAGTTTACCCTTTCACTTAGTCTGTCTTTCACCTTTGTGTCCCCTGCTTTTGGGTGCCCACTGTGTTCAATTGTAACCCTGTTTACTAGTAATGTATAGTAGTTGATATGGTTTCATATCTTAACAATTGAACAATATTCTGGGCATAATAAAATAAACATAAAAGAAAATAATTTCAGACCCTAGAACAGGGACCTATTTATACAGAGTTTACTTCTTGTCATATTTCAAATTACTCAACATGAGTTACTTGTCATTTCCCTTTATCAGAGTTTAAAAACAAGATGTAATTTGTTAGTGCATCTCAGTACATTAGGAGATGAAACTCTGCAAAATTGCTTGTGAGAAGATTGAGAAGGTAACATTGTGAAATTGAAATAAAGTAAGATGGCCTCCACTTTGCTGTACACAATAAACCTTGTATACACCAACGAGCTTATCGCCATATATACAAAACTCTATCCACTGTTTTCCCAACAATCATATTTTATATACAAGTTGCTGAACAGTTTTCTTGGCTGTGAAGTTGAAGTCGTTATATTTTTTAAAAATAATAATCATAAGTAAATCTGCAGTAATATATAAGTATAGGCCTATAGTATTCAATCTTGTGTACATTCACCTCATTTGACTAGTTGATGTTCCAACGTATATTTCTCACACAATCTTTCTATATGAGCCCACAATTTATTTTGTTTTTCTTTAATATATTCATGGGGTTTATAATCTATCTTGTAATCCATGATTCTCTGCCTAGAGTTTTCAGAAGACTCTCCTACATTTTTAAGATGTGTGGAGGCTGTTTCACCCAGCATAAGAAAAGATGGCTGGAGTATCCTGTGCAAATTTTATCATGTTCATTTAGACCATATGCAAGCAAATTTTGTGTTCCTATTTGGAAAAGGCTGATGTCTCTTGTTTACACCCTGGTTATTGTCATTATATTCGCTGTTCCCTACGTCATTGTCATAACTGCCCAACTGCCTTAATGACAAGTTTAGGATTTATCTTCATGTAACTTCTTGTTAGACCAACCAAGCCAGCTAAGCCTTTCAGATTCCAAAACTGCCAAATTCCCATCCTGTGGAGCCCGACTTCAGTGAAAAATGGCCAACCATAGAAACTCAGACTTATACCACTTAGATATTATAAACTCAGAAATGCTGAATTTAGAATCCGTGATTCTATACCCCATACCTCTGACCCCAGTGATAGCAAGTCATGCTTCCTTACCCTTTGCCCTACACTGCTGGGAGAGCTGGACTGTATGTGGCCTACCTGCCTCCTGACCCTGCATAGATACGCTTACAAATATTAAGATTTTTCCTCCTTAGATATAACTCAGATTACCAGTGTGCGATGCCACTTTTGTTGCAATGTGTTAAGAGCCAATTTTGAGAGAAAATTTCTAGTAGGGAATGTGATATACTCTTTTCCCATGGTGGTGTATATATGTATATATATATTTTTTTTTCCTAAGCAGTTTATGAATCCCTGGTGGCACAGTGGTTAAGAGCTATGGCTGCTAACCAAAAAGTCAGCAGTTCAAATCCACCAACTGCTCCTTGGAAACCATATGGGGCAGTTCTACTCTGTCCTATAGGGTCGCTATGAGTTGGAATCAACTCAACGGCAATGGGTTAAGCAATTTATAAAAAATATTTAGAATAATAGTGTAAAAGTTTTCTAGTAGAGAATAGGATTTACTATTTTCCCATGGGGACATTTTTTTTTTCCTAAGCAATGTATGAATACTGTGGTGAACCGTCTAGCACACTGTAATTTCTCAATCAATCTGATTATAGATCATAGTCAAATGAGATTCTAAATATTTTTTATACATTGCTTGTAGGTACTATTATATAATATATAAGATATTGTATATCATATACATGACTATATGTGCATGTGTGTGTATATATAGTATTTATTGATGAATAAATGTAAAGGTCAAAGAGATAAAAATGATGATTTCCTTCCTTAATAAGATGAAAAAAGGACTTTACTATAATTAGCAATACTGAGCTAAAAGTATTAACTATAGAATTGGCGATATAGATTTTAAAAGAAATGAGCTTTCAGGAGAAGTAAAGATTGACATGAACTCAGAAATTAGGTAAATCTTCCTGAATCTTTGAGGAGAAAATGGTAATTTTTGGTTATTGCTTTGAATATTACAGTGTGACAAACAAATTCATTTTGCCTGTCAAATGACTCATTACCATTTTCTCAAATCAAGACTAGAAAGAACGAAATTAAGAATAACCCTTGAAAGAACTAAGGTTACCTGTGAACATTATTCATACTTTTTCACATGCATAATAATTAACTTTTCAACTTGAAATCTACATCAAGTAGTGAATAATTTGCTTTCACTAATTTGGCCCTAATATATTTCTTAATATGAAAATTAGTAATATGGCATCAAAGACAGGTATATGATTACTCTCACTGAATATACAATAGAAATATTGAGGAAGAAACAATATTCAGTCATCAAATTAGGGTAATTTAAGCCATTGAGTCTGTCCATAAGCTCAATAACAAATACTGGAAGGTACAAAATTCTAGTGAAAAAGGAAAAGATGTGTGACGAATATGATGGTCATGATTTTTGTCTTAACTCATTCACTCATTTCTTTTTACATTCATTTATTCATTCATTTAATAGTTGACACATTCACTCATTTAGTATACTAAGAAACCACCACCCATCTGTCACTTTGTCATACTGTAGTGACTTGTGTGTTGCTGTGATGCTGGAAGCTGTGTCATCAGTATTTCAAATGTTAGCAGGGTCATCCATGGTGGACAGGTTTTGGTGGAGCTTTCAGACTAAGGCAGACTGAAAAAAGGCCTGCAGATCTACTTCTGAAAATTAGCGAATGAAAACCCTACGGATCAATAGAATGTTATCTGTCCTGCTCTGAGGTGGTTTACACAGGTATCTGTCTATAATAATATTCAGAGGATTTATTTTATTCTACACTTTATAAAGTCATAAAACTATGTTAAAAATGACTAAACCACACTCTCTAATTTTAAATACAGATATTTTAGACACTAGATCACATTAGCCTATACTGAACTTAAACTTTCAATGAATTAATTAAGTAGTAAAAGCCCTTAGCCAGGGAAAATTACCGATGTCCCATGATAAACTTGTCAGTTTCTCTTGTTCTTCTTTTGCTTGTCTAACACTATGTGTTCCACTAAAAAAAAAAAAAGTAGAATATTTAATCCCAAACTCTACCTATAGTCAAACAAGCTAGAGAGAGTTGATCCAAAGAGTTCTAGAAGGGAAAAAAAGGGAGGGGGGTTGTATCTTCTTTATGTGTGAACTTAAGATCATTCTCTTTTTCTACTTTCATGGTAGTACTGCTCTGCCTGTCACATTCTCTGTTCTGTATTCTCTGCAGCTCTGGGTGTCGAATGAATATTTTGCTACTTTTGATGAGAAGCATTACTTCATAATTGGGGTCCAAGGTGAAAATATAGCCTTATTGGGTAGAAACATGGATATCATGACTCTTCCATTGTAAGACCATTATATTTTCAGTCTAGAAATAGTTCTTCGGAGGTGTGCTACTTAATCATTTCACACCCCATATAATTTAGAGTAAATTTATTGGAGACTGATGGGAAATGAGATTATATAGTTAAAATGGTGTCAACTTATGAAGGGTCTCAAGCTTCAACAGATTCAAATACACCGTGAACAGCCATGAGCAGTGTTTCAGGGTTTTCATTGAAACAGTGGCATTATACAAGAGTAGAGTAACCCTCATTTAATAGAAATAAATAGTTTAACCCCAATGCATTATTTGAGGCTAGGAGGACACTTCAACCTGAGATATTGCGGTTAAAGTATAATTGATAAAGAAAGCTACAAAACAGTTACAGATAAAAATACATTTGAAAAACAGGGTAGATCTTTCAGAAAACATATATTATTTTCCTTTTTGAGAGGACCAAACAAGTCCCATCTAATGTTTATATAATATGTATATATTCATATATATATATACACACATACATACATATATATACATATATAATTTCACAGACATTGTACATTTGCAAAGGGCATTCACATGTTAAGAAATGCATAGAGTGACTATTCCTAAAATAAGTATTATGGGATGTTAAAGGCATATGAGTGAAAAACAATACAACAGCATCCACAGCAAGTACAAAATATTCTGTGGTCAATTATATTTCAGAAACTGTCGGTAAAAAAATGAAACAATTTTCTTAGCTATATTCCTCAGTCTTAATATACCAATTTTCACTGTGTATCTCTAGGACTGGAATATTTTATGTGGGTTTTCCAAACTTGTTTGATCATAAACTACTTTTTTCATGAAACATCTTTTGCTGTTTGTTCTAAATAACATTCGTTTGGGAAATAGGAATGAGAACCTCATCATTCCAACACATACTGCTTTTCTTATATTTGTGTATTTGTAATTATGAACTGAAATAGCCCTAGAAGATTTTCTGAATTGTGTACAAACCAAAAACTTTGAGCATTTTCAGGCCAATTCTATAGAACTCTCAGCTATTGTATGCCATCATACAATCAGTTCAGACCTATGAATCAGATAAAGACCTAAGAGTTAAAGTTGCTTCAACAATCTTGGTTAAGGAACTTGCCAATCATCATTTTTATTTTAATTAGCACACATTTATTGTGCTCATACCATGTGCCAGATGGGCTACTGTAAGGAAAGTTCACCCAACAAGTATTGTTTGCTTTATCTGCTTATATGTAAAGTATGTTGAACAATGTAGAGTAAGATAGAAATTTATTTATTTATTTCAATTTATCCTGTGTAGTTGTTAAAAAGTCATAGATAATAATTACCCTCCTATGTGAATTGTTAAGAACAGACACGTGGATCACTTTTGAAAGAAACATGTTCAAACACGAGAGCTTCCTTAAAACAAAATATGCTTCCTTTTTCCATTTCAGTGTGCGCTCCTTGGTGTTGTGGTTAAACATGAGACTTTTGAGTCGCGTTGATCTGGGTTTGAATTTTGGCTCTCCACCTTCCAATTATGTGATCTGGGCATAGTTACTCTCCTTTTATTGAGCCTTTAAATAATACTCTGGTAAACGGGGCAGTGAGGCCTACCATTCACGGCAAATGTAGGGAGTCCTCCTATGTCAAGCACTTACATAACAATTAGCATAGATTTGATATAAAAAAGCCCAAAAGTTGTCATAGAGTAAGCTCTGATTTGTGGTGAACTCATGCGTGTCAGAGTAGGACTGTGCTCCATAGGGTTTTCAATGGTTGATTTTTCGGAAGTAGATAGACTGTCTTCCAAGGCACCTCTGGGTGGACTCAAACTCCCAACCTTTTCTTTAGCATGTTAACTACTTGCACCACCCAAAACCTGTTGAAAACCCATTGTCATCGAGTGGATTCTGACTCATAGCTACCCTATAGGACAGAATAGAACTGCTCCATAGGGTTTTCAAGGGGCTGCTGGTGGATTTGAGCCATGCGTCTTTTGATTAGCAGCTGTGCTCTTAACCACTGCGCCACCGGGGTTGGGACAATATAAATGAAGATGATGAAGAATGTTATGGATTTAATTGTGTCCCCCAGAAATGTGTGTCAACTTGGCTAGGCCATGATTCCCAGTATTGTGTGGTTGTCCACCATTTTGTGATATAATGTGATTATCCTTTGTGTTGTAAGTCCTAACCTCTGTGGTATTGATGAGGCAGGATTACAGGCAGTTATGTTAATGAGGCAGGACTCAGTCTATAGGATTAGATTTGTATCTTGAGTCAATCTCTTTTGAGACATAAAAGAGAGAAGCAAGCAGAGAGGAGGGGCACCTCCTACCACCAAGCATGAAGAACCAGGAGCATAACACATCCTTTGGACCGAGGGCCCCTGCAATGAGAAGCTCCTAGACTAGGGGAAGGTTGATGACAAAGATCTTCCCTCAGAGCCAACAGAGAGAGAAAATCTTCCGCAGGAGCTTGTGCCTTGAATTCAGACTTCTAGCATCCTAGACTGTGAGAGAATAAATTTCTGTTTTTTAAAGCCATCCACTTGTGGTATTTTTTTTATAGCAGCACTAGATAACCAAGACAGAGAAGAAGGTGGTGACAATAAATCATTGAAGATTAACCTGCTAATAGGCAAGATAGATAAAGAAGAGAATATAGGGTACAGAAAGAAAGCCAGAAAACTATATAATGAGAAGAGAAAGCACAAATTTGAGATATGTTATGAAATTAATTATCAACATCACTTAGTGATAAACATTTTATAGGTGAGAGGGATAAGCTTTTCGTTCAATGCAAGCTTTTCACATGGGGATGTACATACTGGTTGTATTCTTAGCACAGTGGGAAGGCTGGGGAGGTGAGTCTGCTCAGCTAGCATTGAGTGGGATGAGAATAAACCATGTCCCCATTCAAGCTAAGGAGATAAATGCTGAACGGTTCATTGCTCCTGGCAGTGCTCAGCCACATCCTAAAAGAGCTGTCAGCTTTACGTATTCTAAAAGTGCAAACATCTAATTTCTTACATCCAGTTTCCCTCTTTTCCTCCCCACTTGACATATGAATGAAGGCTTGCCTGTATCCAGAACAAGAGGGCACTTCCTCTTTCACATTGTGTTTACACTCTAAAGCCATTCAGATATTAGAAAAGTAAAACGTGTTCACTAATGCTGTGGGTAAAGAGTGGTTCTGTGTGAGGTTAGAGCCTCCAAGCATTAGCCCTGCTGAACCAAGTGCACATGTCTGCAATCCAAAGGAATACCACTGCCAGGGAATTTTAGGAGCTGTTAAACTCAACTCATAAACAAGCCTTCACAATAACAGCGGTGGTGATTTGTCCAAAAAGTTCAGGACTTACTATGCTCTGCATAACTTCTGGAATCCATAAAAGGAGTTGTAAACATTGGCTTCTTATTCTCGAAACTTGCATTCAAGGAAGCAGAGTTGTGTGCAAAGGGAAATTACAAGTGTAAAGTGAAGTCAGAAGAGGAAAAAACTTAAAACTCATTGTAATGCAATTTCTTGCTTGATTGCTTCAAGGTTTTTGTTTTTGTTTGTTTTCTTCCGGTTATACTTTTTTGTTTGTTTTGGGGTGGAGTATTATATTTGGGGATGTTCAAAATAATATATATTTTTTAATTTTCAGAAGAACCCAGACACAAATTGAAGAACAGATAAAATAATCTGTTTCCACGTATATTCATTTTTATAGCTGCGTGCTTAAAATGGAACTGATTATGGCATTTAATAAAAAAGTAGTGTTAACATAATAAAAGTAATAATAGTGTGTAAAACTATAAAGCGTTCTGCATTTGTGAATAATTATATTCAGTACACATAGGAAAAGCTTGATAAAAGATCACTGAATTCAGAATAATAGCTCACCTAATTATCAAAAAATCTTGCAAACGACGATAACATAGGTACAACAATTATTATTAAGGCTCTCATTTTTTAGACAAGGAAACCAAGGCAGAGATGATTATCTTTCTCAAAGTCATAAGAGGGACAATACTCACCAGATATAATTTGTAAAGGAAAAACTTATAGTGATTCCTACCTTCATTCCTAATTAATTGCTTAGAAACCTGCATAAATCAACCCGGGAGGAAGTGAGGACTTTTTCAGTGTGCTTTGTGTTATTGCTGTTATCAGTTGTGACTGCCACCTTCAGATTTTTGTCCTCTTCTGCAGCCTCTTGGAGCCCTGGTGGCACAGTAGTTAACAGCTCACTGCTAACCAAAAGGTTGACAGTTTGAATCCACCAGCCGCTCCTTGGAAACCCTATGGGGAAGTTCCAGTTTGTCCCATAGGATCACTATGAGTCGGAATTGCCTAGACAGCAATAGTTGTTTTTTTGTTTTTTTGTTTTTTTTTGCTCCTTCTTGCATTTCTCAGTGGTGATTCCAAGGACACAGGACATATGCAGTCCTATATGCTTGTGGAAGGAGCCCTGGTAACGCAATGGGTAAGCTCTTCGCTGTTAACTGAACAGTCGGTGGTTTGAACCCACCAGTGGCTCTACTGGAGAAAAGATGTGGTGATCTGCTCCCATAAAGATTACAGCCTAGGAAACCCTATGGTGAAGTTCTACTCCGTTCTATAGGGTCGCAATGCTTCCAAACTGTCACACACCCACAACAACATATGCCTGTAGTGATCATGGTGGTTGATTACCTCACATCATTGTACCCTGGATGGTTACTCTAGCATGACTGGAACAATCCCACTCCCTTTGTTAGTAGTTGGTTGCAGATAGCCAAGGGGTCCAACATGACCTAAAGTCAAAGCTGGGAAGAAAGTTTTCCTTGTTCCTAAAAATAGACACAAGAAAGAGATGGGCCCTCTTTCCTCCAGAATTTGGAAAACATTTTACAACCATGAATAAGGCTAGCCTAAGGCAGCCAACATCACAGTCTATCCTGTTAATGAACTTCTAATTAGGTGGTATTACTTTCCTATTGTCCAGGTCAGTCAAAATGCATGCTATTCATAGAGTTGTCCAGTAATGTCCAATGAGGCCCACTTGACTTTCGTTGTCATGTCTATACAATCACAAACATCAAGAGGAAATTGGAAAAATTCGGTAAATCATCGGAGTAGTTGGACATGTGTGAGCTTCAGTTTTCATCCAGAAATATGATGCCGTCTAGACTTAACAGATACAGAATGTACTCCAGATGCCTAACAGGTGGCTTTTCTTTCTTACTGAATGACAGAAAATATTCATTGAATTAAACTGAATTTATCTTATCTCATATTCTGATACTAGAACTGACTCCTTTTTTACTGTAATTAGGAAAACAATTTCTACATGAGAGTTAAAAAGAACAGGAAAAATATTGTCAAATAGCACGAAAAAATTTGAGAATTTTGAGAAACTTTGTAAAAACTAGTTTTATTACTGTTCAGATGTTACAACCATTAGGGACATTCTTCCTGTTTAGGAGTTTGACATAAATTCCGTTTTGACAGATGTTTCATTTGATTTTTGTTCCAATCATATCAGAGCTTGATTTAACCAAAATCTGTTGCAATGTGTGACTGGCAGTCAAATAGCAGTTCGCTAGCAATGGGGCTATATACCTGCACCGTCAAAATCATCCCTTCCATCACTCTCTTAGCTTGTGGTTACCCATCCATGAGAGACTGCTTCATGAGCAGAACACAGACAGCAAAGGCACAAGGCAAGCCTAGAAAGAATAGTCTAGACATTTTTGTAAGTGTGGAGATGTTCAGATAATAACAGTCTAGACTGAGGGTCAAAACATATAAACCTGTGGCAGTTGAGTCGTTTTCAAATAATTGTGACCCTATAGGACAGAGTAAAACTACCCCCTAGAGTTTCCAAGGAGCAGCTGGTGGATTTCCAAGGAGCACCTTTTGGTTAGCCGCCAAGCTCTTAACCACTGCACCACAAGGGCACCTTCATTACAAATGTCGTTAGGTGTTGTTGAGTTTGTTCCAACTCATAGTGTTACAATTTGTAAAATAGAATGAAACACTGCCAGGTCCTGTGCCATCCTCACAGTCTTTTTTCTGATTGAGCCCATTGTGGCTGCCACTGTGTGAATCCATTTCATTGAGTGTCTTCCTTCTTTTTTGCTGACATGCTACTTTACTAAGCATGAAGTCCTTCTCCAGGGACTGATCCTTCTTGATAACATGTCCAAAGTATGTGAGACGAAGTCTCCTTATCCTTGCTTCTAAGGAGGATTCTGGCTCTACTTCTTCCAAGACAGATTTGTTCATTCTTTTGACACTCCAACACCGTAATTCAAAGACTTCAGTTTTTCTGTCTTCCTTATTCATTGTACAGCTTTCGAATTCATATGAGGCAATTGAAAACATCAAGCCTTAGTGTTTAAGGTAACATCTTTGCTTTTCAACACTTTAAAGAAGTATTTTGCAACAGATTTGCCCAATGCAATGCATCATTTAATTTCTTTTTTGTTTGTTTATTGTTGTAGTTTAAGTGAAAACTGACATTTCAAGTTAGTCATACAAAAATTTATACATACGTTCTTATATGACCCTAATTGCTCTCCCTATACAGTGACAGCACACACCTCCTTTCCACCCTTGATTTCCCGTCTCCATTCAACCAGCTCCTAACCCTCTCTGCCTTCTCATCTCACCTCTGGACAAAAGATGTCCGTTTAGTCTCATGTATCTATTTGATCTAAGAAGCACACTCTTCACGAGTATCACTTTATGTCCCACAATCCAGTCCAATCTTTGTCTGAAGAGTTGGCCTCGGAAATTGTTTTAGTTCAGGGATGATAGAGAATCCAGGGGCCATGCTTTCCGGGGTTCCTCCAGTCTCATTCAGACCATTAAGTCTGGCCTTCTTACTAGAATTTGAGTTCTGCACCCCACCTTTCTCCTGCTCCATCAGGGACTCTCTGTTGTGTTCCCTGTCAGGGCGGTCATTGGTGGTAGCCGGGCACCATCTAGTTTTTCTGGTCTCAGGAGGATGAAGTCTCTGGTTTATGTGGCCCTTTCTGTCTCTTGGGCTAATACTTTCCTTGTGTCTTTGGTGTTCTCCATTCTCCTTTACTGCAGGTGGTTGGGACAAATTGATGCATCTTAGATGGCCACTTGCAAGCTTTTAAGACCCCAGATGCCACTCACAAAAGAAGGATGCAGAACATTTTCTTAATAAACTTTGTTATACCAATTGACCTGGATGTCCCCTGAAAGCATGGTTCCCAGAACCCCGCACCTGCTACTCTGTCCTTCAATGTTTTTGATTGTATTCAGGAAATTTCTTAGCTCTGGTTTAGTACAGTTGTGCTGACTTCCCCTGTAGTGTGTGTTGTCCTTCCCTTCACCTAAGATAATTCTTGTCTACTATCTAGTTAGTGAATAACCCTCCCCCTCCCTCCCCACTGTCGTAACCCACAAAGAGTGTTTTCTTCCGTGTTTAAACCTTTCTTTGAGTTCTTATAATAGTGGTCTTATACAATATTTGTCCTTCTGTAACTGACTGAATTCACTCAGCATAATGCCCTCCAGCTTCCTCCATGTTATGTTTCATGGTTTCATCAGTGTTCTTTATCATTGCATAGTATTCCATTGTGTGGATATACCATGATTTGTTTATCCATTCGTCCATTGATGGACACCTGGTTTGTTTCCCTCATTTTGGTGGGCACCTAGTTTGTTTCCATTGTTTTGCTATCGTGAACACTGCTGCAATGAACATGGGTATGCATGTATCTATTCGTGTGACATCTCTTATTCTCTAGGATGTATTCCAAGGAGCAGGATTGCTGGATTGTATGGTACTTCTATTTCTAGCTTTTTAAGGAAGGACCAAATAGATATGCAAAGTGGTTGTACCATTTTACATTCCCACCAACAGTGTATAAGTGTTCCAGTCTCTCCACAACCTCTTCAGCATTTATTATTTTGTGTTTTTTGGATTAATGTTAGCCTTGTTGGGATGAGATGATATCTCATTGTAGTTTTGATCTGCATTTCTCTAATGGCTAATGATATTGAGCATTTCTTCATGTATCTGTTAGCTGACTGAATATCTTTATTGGTGAAGTGCCTGTTCATATCCTTTGCCCATTTTTTAATTGGGTTATTTGTCTTTTTGTTTTTAAAGTTTTGCAGTATCTTGTAGATTTTAGAGATTAGATGCTGATCAGATTTATCATAGCCAAAATTTTTTCCCATTCTGTAGGTTGTCTTTTGACTCTTTTAACGAAGTCTTTTGATGAGCATAAGTGTTTGAGTTTTAGGAGCTCCCAGTTATCTAGTGTCTCTTCTGGTGCTTGTGCATTGTTATTTATGGTTTGTATTATGTTTATGCCATGTATTAGGGCTGTTAGCTTTGTCCCTATTTTTTCTTCCATGATCTTTAATGTTTTTGATTTTATATTTAGGTGTTTGATCCAGTTTGAGTTAGTTATTGTGCTTGGTGTGAGGTATGGGTCTTGTTTCAGTTTTTTGCATATAGATATCCAGTTCTGCCAGCACCATTTGTTAAAGAGACTGTCTTTTCCCCAGTTAACGGACTTTGGGCCTTTGTCAAATATCAGTTGCTCATAGGTCGATGAATTTATGTCTGGATTCTGAATTCTGTTCCATTGGTCTATGTATCTGTTGGTCTATGTACCAGTCTATGTACAGTACCAGGCTGTTTTGACTACCATGGTGATACATAAGTTCTAAAATCAGGTAGTGTGTGGCCTCCCACTTTGTTCTTCTTCTTGAGTAATGCTTTACTTCTCTGGAGACTTTTCCCTTTCTATATGAAGTTGGTGATTTGTTTCTCCATCTCATTAAAAAATGCCATCAGAATTTGGATTGGGATTGCATTATATCTGTAGATCGCTTTGGGTAGAATTGACTTTTTCACAATGTTGAGTCTTCCTATCTATGAGCAAGGTATGTTTTTCCACTTATGCAGGTCTCTTTTGGTTTCTTGCAGTAGGGTCTTGTAGTTTTCATTGTATAGGTCTTTTACATCTCTGGTTAGATTATTCGAAAGTATTTTATCTTCTTGGGGGCTATTGTAAATGGTGTTGATTTGGTGATTTTGTCTTCGAAGTTCTCTTTGTCGATGTAAAGGAATCCAAGTGATTTTTGTATGTTTACCTTATATCCTGAAACTTTGATGAAATCTTCTATTAGGTCCAATAGATTTTTAGTGGATTCTTTGGGGTTTTCTGTGTATAAGATCATATCATCTGCAAATAGAGATACTTTGACTTCTTTCTTACCAATTTTGATGCCCTTTATTTCTTTTTATAGCTTAATTGCTCTGGCTAGGACCTCTATCACAATGTTGAATAAGAGTGGTGATAAAGTGCATCCTTTTCTGGTTCCCATTCTCAAGGGGAATGCTTTCAAAATCTCTCCATTTAGGATGATGTTGGCTGTTGGCTTTGTGTAAATGCCCTTAATTATGTTGAGGAATTTCCCTTCTATTCCTATTGTGTTGAGAGTTTTTATCATGAATGGGTGTTGGACTTTGTCAAATGCCTTTTCTGCATCGATTGATAAGATCATGTGTTTCTTGTCTTTTGTTTTATTTATGTGATGGATAATGTTGATTGTTTTTCTAATGTTGAACTATCCCTGCATACCTGGTATAAATCCCACTTGGTGAATTATTTTTTTGATATGTTGCTGAATTCTATTGGCTAAAATTTTGTTGAGGACTTTTGTGTCAATGCTCTTGAGGGATATCGGTCTGTAATTTTCTTTTTTGTGGTGTCTTTACCTGGTTTTTGTATCAGGGTTACACTGGCTTCATAGAATGAGTTTGGGAGTATTCCATCCTTTTCTATGCTCTGAAATATCTTTAGTAGTAGTGGTGTTAACTCTTCTCTGAAAGTTTGGTAGAATTCTCCAGTGAAGTCATCCAGGTCAGGGCTTTTTTTTGTTAGGAGTTTTTTAATTACCCTTTCAATCTCTTCCTTTGTTATAGGTTTATTTATTTTTTATATATCTGTGTTAGTTTAGGTAGGTAGTGAGTTTCTAGAAATTTGCCCATTTCCTCTAGGTTTTCCAATTTGTTAGAGTACTATTTTTCATAGTATTCTGATTCTTTTAATTTCAGTTGGGTCTGTTGTGTTATCATCCATCTCATTTCTTATACGGGTTATTTGTGTCCTCTCCTGTTTTTTCTTTTGTCAGTTTGGCCAATGGTTTATCAATTTTGTTGATCTTTTCAAAGAACCAGCTTTTAGTCTTGTTAAGTCTTTCAATTGTTTTTGTATTCTCTATTTCATTTAATTCTGCTCTAATTCTTATTATTTCCTTTCTTTTGACACCCGAGGGCTTCTTTTGCCACTCTCTTTCTACTTGTTCCACTTGTAGAGTTAATGTTTTTATTTTGGCCCTTTCTTGTTTTTGGATGTGTGCATTTATCTCTATAAACTGACCTCTGAGCACTGCTTTTGCTGTGTCCCAAAGGTTCTGGTAGGATGTGTTTTCATTCTCATTTGATTCTGTGAATTTCTTCTATAATGCAGTGGTTTTTGAGCAAGGTGTTGCTCAGTTTCCATATGTTTGATTTTTTTTTTCCTTGCTTTTTCTGTTAATGATTTCTACTTTTATGGCTTTATGGTCAGAAAAATGCTTTGTAATATTTTGATGCTTTGAACTTTGCTAAGTCTTCCTTTATGGCCTAATATGTGGTCTGGTCTGGAGAATGTTCCATGTGCATTGGAGAAGAAAGTATACTTAGCTGTTGTTGGGTGGAGGGTTCAGTATATGTCTGTGAGATCAAGTTGATTGACTTAGCATTTAGATCATCCATGTTTTTGTTGAGCTTCTTTCTGTATGTTCTGTCCTTCACCAAAAGTGGTGTGCTGAAATCTCCTACTACTATTGTGGAGCCGTCTATCTCTCTTTTCAGTGCTGTTAGTTTGTTTTATGTATTTTCGAAGCCTGTTGTTGGGTGCATAAATATTTATTATAGTTACATCCTCCTGGTGAATTGACCCTTTAATCATTATATAGTGTCCTTTCTTATCCTTTGTGGTGGATTTTACTTTAAAATCTATTGTGTCAGAGATTAATACTGCCACTCCTGCTTTTTTTTTTTTGAGTGTCGTTTGCTTGATACAGTTTTTTTGTCTTTTGAGTTTTAGTTTGTTTCTTTAAGTCTAAGCTGTGTCTCTTGTAGGTGGCATATAGATGGATCGTGTTTTTTGGTCAAGTCTGCCACTCTTTGTCTCTTTATTAGTGCATTTAGTCCATTTACATCCAATGTGATTATTAATAGGTATGAGTTTAGTGCTGTCATTTTGATGTCTTTTTTTGTGTGTTGTTCAGTGTGTTTGTTCCACTTAATTTTTTGTACTGAGTCGTTTTTCCTTATGTATTTTCTTTTCATCTTTTTCATTGTTGTTGATTTTGTATTTGCTGACTCCGTATATTTTTGTTTTGTTTTTTTTTTATTTTGACTTGTACGACTGTTAGTTTCCTTTGTAGTTATCTTAATATTTACCCCTGTTTTTCTAAGTTTATACCAGTCTTTTATTTCTTTATATCGTCTTGACTTCCTCTCCATATGAAAAATCTATTTCTACATTTTTAAGTCCCTCTTTTTTTGTTTTAGTGATGTCATCTTTTACATGTTGACATCTGTTTCCCTGTTATCAGTGTTTTAGCTTTGATTTATTTTCGTGACTTCCCTATCTGGGTTGATATCTGCTTGCTCTGTCCTGTGTTCTAGTCTTGGTTTGTTACCTGATGTTATTGATTTTCTAACCGTAGGATTCCCTTTAGTATTTCTTCTAATTTTGGTTTGGTTTTTGCAAATTCCCTAAACTTCAATTTATCTGGAAATGCCCTAATTTTGCCCTCATATTTGAGAGACAGTTTTGCTGGATATATAATTTTTGGCTGGCTTTTTTTTTTTTTCCCCCCCCTTCAAGGCTTTATATGTGTCATCCCAAGGCCTTCTTGCCTGCATGGTTCCTGCTGAGTAGTCTGAGCTTATTCTTATTGACTCTCCTTTGTATCTTATTTTTTGTTTATCCCTAGCTGCTCTTAAAATTCTCTCTTTATCTTTGGTTTTTGGTAGGTTTGATTATAATATGTCTTGGTGACTTTCTTTTGGGATCTACCTTTTGTGGGTTTCGATGATAATCTTGGATAAATATCTTCTCATCTTTCATGGTATCAGGGAAGTTTTTTGCCAACAAATCTTCAAAAATTTTCTCTCTATTGTCTGTTTTCCTCCCCTATTCTGATACTCCAGTCACTTGCAAGTTATTCCTCTTGATAGAATGCCACGTAATTCTTAGGGTTTCTACATTTTTTTTTAATCCCGTATCTGATTTTTCTTCAGTTAATTTGGTGTCAAGTGCTTTATCTTCCATTCCACTAATTCTGACTTCCATTGCCTCAATTCTGTTCCTATGACTTTCTACTGAGTTGTCTAATCCTGAGATTTTATTGTTAATAGTCTGGATTCCTGATTACTGTCTCTCTGTGGATTCTTGCAGCCTGTTAAATTTGTCCTTATGCTCTTCTCTAATCTTTTTAATTTCCTCTATTGTGTGTTCTGTATTTTGTTTAATTTCTGTCCTAATCTCTTAAAGAGTTCTGTATATTAATCTTTTGTATTCTGCCTCTGGTAATTCCAAGAAATTTTCTTCCTCTTGAAAATTTCTAGATTCTTTATTTTGGGAGCTTGCTAAAGCCATCATGGACTGCCTGTTTATGTGATTTGATATTGACTGTTGTCTCTGAACCACCAATAAGTTATATTTATTTATTTTATGTTTGCTTACTGTGTCCTATCTTCCTGTTTTATTTTGTTTTGATATGCCCAAATAGGCTGCTTGTGTGAGCTAGCCCAGTCACCAGCACTCTTGAAGCTCTAATGTCCTGCCTCCAGGTCACTAGAACTGCCACTAAGTATGTGACCCCAGGAATCTGCCCACTCCTCCTGTATGGATTCAGCTCAAGTGTGCAAGTAGTCAGCAACCAAGTGTGTGGTGCGGGCTCTCACCTACAGTCCTAGACAGGTATGGGTGATTGGCATAGGCACCGACATCCAGCTGCAGCAGGGGAACACAGACTGAAAAGGCAGGGGGCTGATGGCCACACCCGAGTGTCCAAGAGGAAAGCATAACCCTGTTCCCTAGAGTGTGTAGTTGGGTGGGTTTTTCAGCCAAACTATGAACACCCATTGCTGTTGGCTGTAAGGACTGGGAGGCACCTCTTATTCTTGTGCCCCTGTAGCAGGCGGCTCTGTTGCGTGGGTGGAGCCACCAGTCCTCAGGCCTCTGATGTGGGTAGGTGAAGACCCTGCTTAATGGGCAGAGCAGGGTCAAATGTCAGGAACCTGTCACTTCATAGCTGAAACAGTTGAAGTTAGACTTGAAGTATATACCCTGTTGTACTGCAGTAATGAGGGTCTATGTTGTTGAAATGGGCCCACACAAGTCTCTGCAGGGGAAAGGCACTCAAAGTCTGTGGATCCCTTATGCCTGTGCCTAGGCAAAAGAGCTGTGCCTACCATGAGCTCCTGGCTTAGGGGAGCTGGCAGATGATTTTTTTCCCCGTTTGTTAATTTGTTCACTCTCCAAGGCTGGGATTATGGCTTAGAACACTTGATGGGTCTTACTTCTGGCCCAGGGGACTCTGCAATTTCTGAAGCAGGTCTGGGACCCAGTGCAGAACAGGGGAGGGGGAGGTAAATGAGGGAGAGGTTTTTCCCTAAGAGGGGGTGTTTCTGATCTGCACGGTAGGCCGGACGTAAGTACTTATCTTTCACCAATCAAGGGCTGCTTATCACTGGTTCTAGATGGCCAAGTAGACTCTCTACCACTAAGTCTCTCCCACCTCCCAAGTGCCGCTGCTTCTCTGCCTCATGGCACACTGCCAGCTGATCAGTCCTGAAGGGCTCAAGCTCTCACCAGGTCGGGTCTGGCAACTCCTTGCTGCTTCCAACCATCTCTCCCTCCCCCTGCCACTCAGTATGGTTCCTCAACATAGCCTTTGATGTTCAGGGCTCCTAGATTGTCATAGATAATCAATTCACTTGTTTTTTCGGGTCTTTGTTGTAAGAGGGAACACTGGAAGCAACTGACTACTCTGCCATCTTGGCCCCGCCTCCACATCATTTAATTTCTTGACTGCTGCTTCCATGGGTGTTGATTATAGATCCAAGTAAAATGAAATCATTGACAACTTCGATCTTTTCTTTGTTTGTCATAATGTCACTTATTGATCCAGTTGTAAGAATTTTTGTTTTCTTTATGTTAAGGTGTAATCCATACCGAAGGCTGTGGTCTTTGATCTTCATCGATAAGCACTTCAAGTCCTCTTCACTTTCTGCAAGCAAGGGTGCATCATCTGCATAAAGCAGGTTGTTATCAAGTCTTCCTTCAATCCTGATGCCCCATTCTTCATATAGTCCAGCTTCTCGGATGATTTGCTCAGCATACAGATTGAATAGATATGGTGAAAGGATACAACCCTGACCCACAGCTTTCCTGACTTTAAACCACACAGTATCCCCTTGTTTGTTTCGAACAACTGCCTCTTGATATATGTACAAGTTCCTCATGAGCACAAGTAAGTTTTCTGGAATTTTCTTTCTTCTCAATGTTATCCATAATTTGTATGATCCTCGATAAAACACAGGTAAGCATCTTTCTGGTATTCTCTGATTTCAGCCAGGATCCACCTGACATTAGCAATGATATCCCTGGTAACATGTTCTCTTCCAAATCCAGCTTGAACTTCTGATGGTTCTCTGTCGAGGTACTGCTGCAGTCACTGTTGAATGATCTTCAGCAATATTTTACTTGAGTGTGATATTAATGATATTGTTGAATAATATCCAAATTCAGCTGGATCTCCTTTCTTGGCAATAGGCATAAATATGGAACTCTTCCAGTCAGTTGGCCAGGTAATTGTCTTCCAAATTCCTTGGCATAGATGAGGGAGCACTTCCCACACTGCATCTGTTTGTTGAAACATGTCAATTGGTAGTCTATCAATTCCTAGAGCCTTGTTTTTCACCAGTGCCTTCAGTTCAGCTTGATCTTCTTCCTTCAGTACCGTTGGTGCCTGAGCATATGTCATTTCCTGAAATGATTGAATGTTTACCAATTATTTTTGGTATAGTGGTTCTGTGTATTCCTTTCATCTTTTGATGCTTCCTGTGTCGTTTAATATTTTCCCCATGAATCCTTCAATACTGCAACTTGAGGCTTGAATTTTTTCTTCAGTTCTTTCACCTTGAGAAATGCAAGCATGTTCTTCCCGTCTGGATTTCTAACTCCAGATCTTTGCACATTTCATTATAATACTTTACTTTGTCTTCTTGAACTGCACTTTGAAATCTTCTGTTCAGCTCTTTTACTTCATCATTTCTTCTTTTCCCTTTAGCTTCTTCACATTCAAGAGAAAGCTTCAGAGTCTCTTCTGACATCCATTTTGGTCTTTTCTTTCTTTCCTGTTTTTTTAATGACCTTTTGCTTTCCTCATGTATGATGTCCTTGATGTCATTCCACAACTCGTCTGGTCATTGGTCATTAGTATTCAATGAGCCAAATCTATTATTGAGATAGTCTGTAAATTCAGGTGGAACATACTCAAGGTTGTACTTTGGCTCTGGTGGACTTTTTCTAATTTACTTCAGCTTCAGTATGAACTTACATATTAACAACAGATGGTCTGTTCTGCAGTAGGCCCCTGACCTTGTTCTAACTAATGATATTGAGGTTTTCCATCATCTCTTTCCATAGATGTAGTTGGTTTGATTCCTACGTATTCCCTCTGGTGAGGCCCATGTGTATAGTGGCCGTTTATGTTGTTGAAAAAAGGTATTTGCAGAGAAGAAGTCGTTGGTTTTGCAAAATTCTATCATGCCATCTCTGGCATTGTTTCTATCACCAAGACCATACTTTCCAACTACCGATCCTTTTTCTTTGTTTCTAACTTTTGTATTCCAATCACCAGTAATTATCAATGCATCCTGTTTGCATTTTTGATCAATTTCAGACTGCAGAAGTTGGTAAAATGTCAATTTCTTCATCTTTAGCCTTAATGGTTGGTGGGTAAATTTGAATAATATTCATTACTAATAGGGAGACACAAACAAGGAACTTAAAGCCAAAAGAAAAAGGTAAATCTAGGGAAAGATGTTGTGTTGGATAGTGTCATGTATTTTAGATTTTGTATCTAAATATATATGGATGGAAATTCTAGCTCTATCATTTTCTAACCTCTGACCTTGACCAATTTTATTTCACTATTCTGAGTCTCAGTTCTGTCTTCTTTAAGACTGAGGAAACAACATCTTTCTCAAAGAAAACTGGTGAAAAGGAGATTCCCTTAACAGATTGTGTTTTATTCATAAATGTGCGTCATTAATATTGTTGCTATTGTTTGGAAAGTCTTCGAAAGTAAACAGAACCACAATCTTATGTTCAAAAATCTCAGAAAAGAAAGATTTGCAATCAGGTTTTTACTTTTTAGCCTAAAAAAGTTGTTTGCTCTCTCTCAGCTCTCAATAGCCTGGAGAAAATGAGTCCCTGGGTGGGGGAAAATGTTTGGTGATCTGTTTCTGAAAGGTCACAGCTTTGAAAACCCTATGGAGCATTTCTACTCTGCACACATTGCGTTGCCATGAGTCAGAATTGACTAGATGGCAACTAACAACAGCAATAAAGGTATAATACTAATTTTGATTTTACCAAATGAGAAGGGATATGTATACCTTATTTTTTAACTTGGTAATAGTGAATATTGTTATTTGTAATATAAATGAGGTCAAAACGAGTTAGCTTCCTGGTCTTGCTAGTTCTCTTTATAATTCACGCTTATCAAATGTTGCATCAATTTTTAGTCTCAAACCAGTAGCAGTGATAAAAGGAGACATGAAATACAAAAACTGCTCGAGAGTATATATCAAGGACACTAAAAACAATAACTTGGAAATGTGTTCAAGTGTATGATATGGTGCGCAATAAGTATATAGTCACCAGGACAATATTAAACAAGACAATGATCAAAGAAGAGCAAAATTAACCAGGAATAACACCTTGGAGCAAGTACATCTTGAGTCGGATATTAGGTGGAGGAGAGGAGAAGAGAAACTAATATTTATTCAGTAACTATTTTAAGTGAGGTACCATGCCAGGCACTTTAAAGAGCCCTTCACTTAATCTCACAACAATCCTGGGAAGTACTGCTACCATCTCCATTGTACATAAGAGCAATGCTATAGTCACAAGCCGGTAAATGGCAGAGTTGAGATTATTACACAGGTTGATTGAAACACATGGGCTCACCCTTCCTGCACAACCAGTAGTACACCACATAGAGGAAGCAGTTGGTGGTGTTAGGTGGGGAAAATTCTGGAACAAAGAGTTACATTAACACATTTTCTAAGAAATATAATTAAGAGACCCCCCAGGAGTTGGTCTGAGTTGATCTGGCTGGAATAATAATCTGAGTTCTGTAACGAGAAATTAGTTTAGAATGACGAAGAGATGATGATAATGTATATAAATCCACACTAAGCAGATAATGATCTGTCTAAAGTATATTTCAGCGAGTATATTTTTCTGATAACAGCTACTAATTTTATTATTAAAGTATCAAATTTAATGGAAATCAAAAGGTAAAATTTTGATAATTGTAACCAGACTTTGTCTTTTTATTGAGCCTCGTTCTAATATCCTGTAGTACGAGAAAGAATTCAATGCGGTGGCATTTCATTGTCTGTCATCTGTGTATTTCAGAACGGGACACATTTTCACCGACAAGTACAGGGGGCTTCTTATCCATTACCATAACATGTAGTTTCTATTCCATTGTTAGCTTGGCATGTTATTTATATGTAGGAAAAAAATATGTCAGTGAGTTAAAAGTTACTTGCAGTAGTTTCAATAATAAAACATAATTATTTTTATTTAATGGGAACTGGGAACAAAGGAATGTAAATTCAGTAATTTACATAAATTCTGCTTTCTACTTTATCTCTGATCTTTTCAGAGATGCCCTAAGAAAAGACAGCATGGATAGGAAAAAGGAACTCTGTAGAAAGTATTTTTTAAGGCCTATTTTTTCGAATTTTATTAAGTTGGTTGAAAAGGAAATTGAAATGTTAGGATATCATGGCATAATATTATATTATATATTTATGTTTCATCTTTATAGCTATTGAGAGTTTCAGAACCATAAAACACATATGTGAAGCTCATATCATAAAACAAATGGGTGAAAATCACACCACCTTACAAGAATTTGGGCCCCTTTGTGGTCCTTTCAAATGTGATAAAAACTTTTGAGTACCTTTAAGGTACAGATTTCAGCATGGCCTGTGGACTACATTCAATCATCAGATGTGCTTTGTTTGGTCTGTGCAATTTTATTTTAACTGAATTTAAATGAATTATGTGAATTTAAAGTTTACATAAAACTCTGGCTAGATATCCAAGTTGCTTTCCTAAGGCTTTGGGAGAAAATAGTTTAAATCAAACTCCTCTTAATTTAAGCAGATTAAAAGAAACTATGATTATTTAAAATAAAATGAATCCAAATGATGTTGAGTTAATGTTAAAGGGGAAAATCATAAGAAACTAAAACCTGTGGATGCAGCTTCTTAAATTATTGTTTAATATATGTTATCGCCAATGATCATGAAGCTGTCGCAAGACCAACTTTTCTTTTTGTGATACATGCGGTTGCCAGGAGTCAGAGCTGACTTGATGACAACTAACAATATGTTATCAATATTTTTAGCTTAATGAAACAAAAGGCAGCTCCTCCAGCCTGGTAGTCAGAGTCCATCCTCTTGGAGAGGGTGGCAGAGAAAACTGGTGCAAGTTCAGGTGCATCTCTTCAGCCCAGTTTGTCCTTTAGCTTCCTAGAGTCCGATCATCTCAAAGAAAGCTCAAAACTGTCTTGGAAGCCCTGCACATCTGTTCATTTTTGTCTTTAGTATTTGTGGTAGGCATACTAATCTCCTCGTTCTCACCAAAAAAAAAAAAAAAAAAAGAAAAGAAAAAAAGGTGTCCAGGCCCTAATCCTGGGAACCTGTGAGTATGTTAGCTAGTATGTTGTTAGTTGCCTTCAAGTTGGCTCCACTCACGGCAATCTTAAGTTAATGGAACAAAATGTTACCCTGACCTGAACCATCTTCATGATCTTTGGTATATTTAGTCCATTGCTACAATTATTGTCTAGTAATGGACAGTGGTAGCCGTTACTTCTCATTTTGAGCTGTGCCACATCAAAAAATGAAGTTTTTGAAGCCTTTACTCCGTCTGAGTCATTAAGGTCAACTCTAGTTTGTGGAGGCAGCTCTGTCCCAGTGTTATTTTGAGTGTCTTCCAATCTTGAGAGTTTATCTTCCAGCACTACATTGGACAATATCCTTTTGTGATCTACCTAAGATTTTTATTAAATAATGTTTCAGAAGTAGATCATCAGGTATTTGCTTTCATCTGTCTTAACCTTCACTTCACTGAAACCTGTCCACCATGGGTGACCCTGCTGGTATTTGAAATATCAGTTGCAGAGCTTCCACCATCCTAGCAACACACAAGCCATGACAGTACAGCAAACTGACAGACGGGTGGTGGGTTAATTAATTATATAGCAAAGGGTAATTGAAGTTACAAATAGAATCAAAGTCACTAATTAGCTGACCTTAAAATAGAGAGATTATCCTGGATTATCTAGGTGACTCCAATGGAATCCCAGTGTTCCTAATAGTGGAAGAGGAAATAAGAAGAGAAAGAACCAGACAGAAAGCAGTGTGAGAAAGCCTCAGCCGAAAGTTGCTTGCTTTAAAGATGGAGAAAGGGTCCTTAAGCAAAGGAATGCTGCTGGCCTCTAGAAAGTGGAAAAGACAAGAAAAATAGTTCTCCTCTACAGCTTCCAGAAAGTAATGCAGCCCTGCAACATATTGATTTTTACCCAGTGAGACTTGTGTCAGAATTTCGACTGACAGAACTATAATAGCTTTGTGTTGTTTCATTCACTACGTTTGTGTTAGCATATTGCATCAGAAATAGAAAATGAATAAAGATTTTGTTACCTGAATTGGAATGCTGCTGTAATAAATATCTAAAAATGTGGAAGTAGCTTTGAAATTTGGCAGAGAGCAGAGACTGGAAGCATGTTATGGAGCATGATAGAAAATGTGTAGTTTAACCTGAACAGATTGTTACTAAAAATATGGCTGCTAAAGATTCTGCTGAAGAAGATTGAAAAGAAAGTGAGGAACATGTTATTGGAAACAGGAGAAATGTGAATCCTTGTTATATAGTAACAGAAAACAGTAGAATTGTAGAAAGCATAACTTGTAAAGGGTGAAATTAGACTTTCAGTTGAGGAGGTTTTCAAGCATAGTTTTGTGATCTGGTTTCTTCTTGCTGCTTATAGTAAAATGTGAAAGGAAACAGACAGATTGAGGGAATAACTTTTAAGCAAAAACAAACCAGGACTAGATGATTTGAGAAAATTCTTAGCCTATCCAGATTGCAAAAATCAGAGACATTATGAGATTTTTAGTAAGGAAAACAGCTCTAGAGAAAAACTCCAAAGGTTGGCTGGGTGATGTTTTGTTAATACTTCAGAAAGATCAAAAGTTCAAAGTGTACAATCATACAAAAAATTCTTTGAAGAAATTAAGTATATGAATCATAGATCTTCTCAGTTATCTAAGCAGAATCTAAAAATATAGACAGGATTATGTAGGAAATATCTGTGGAGGAGCCTCCTGTTTAACAGAGTGTATCATTGAGACATACATAGTAGACTGACATGGTTCTTGAGAACTGTATATCTCTAGAAACACTGCTAGCTTGAACTGAAAAGGACTAGATTGAACTGAAAAGAGACAGTAGGGAATGAAAGAAGGCTGTTGGATCCCAAAAATTTGACAGACAGGAAACTGGATGATAAAACTACTCTTGTACAAATACATGCTGCTTTGCATGAAAAAGAAAGGATGACTCAGAAAGCAGAACCTTGAGCTGGAGAGAATAATATCCAGGCCTTGAAAGCAAATGAAGTTTGCCCGGCTGTATTTCAAAATTGCTTTAGACTGGTGACTTCTTTTTCCTTTCCACTGTCTCCCTTTTTGAACAAAAACATCTATTATTATTTTTGTATGTCTGTATCACCATTGTAGAATACTGCACTTTTTTAGTTCCACCCTTCTGAAGATGGAGAAATTGTGTCAAAGAGTGAATGCTAACCAGCATCTCATTCAGACCTAATTTGGATGATTTATATGATAAAATTTCAGACTTTTGAGATGATGAGACTTAGATGAGATTTTAGAATTTTAGTTGATGCTATAATGGGTTGAGAATTTTGAGGATGTTCAGACAGGGTAAATGCATTTTGCATCTGGAACAGAAATGAATACTTTGGGGTAAGGGGGTGGTGGACTGATGTAGACAGAATAATAGCCCTCTAAAGATGTCAATATCCTGATTCCAGGGACAAGTAAATATGTTAGTTTATATATCAATGCAAAATTAATGTTGAAGATAGAAGTAAGTTTACTTATCAGCTGACCTTAAAGTAGGGGGATTACCCTAGAAAATCTTGGTGAGTTCAATATAATCACAAGTGCCATTAAAAGTGGAAGAATGAGACTGAAAAGAAAGAGCCAGAGAGATGGTAGCATGAGAAGAAATTTGTCTGAAGTTCCTACCTTTGAAGATAAAGAAAGGAGCCATGAGTCAAGGAATGTGGGTGACCTCTAGAAATTAGAGAGGACAAGGACAAAAATTCTTCTCTAAACCCTCCATAAAGGAATGCAGCCTAGCAACACCTTGATTTTAGCCCAGTGAGATCTGTTTCAAACTTCTGCTCAACAAGTCCTATTTCACACAATCTCTTCCACAAAATAAAAGAGGAGGGAATTCTTTACAGGTGAGTGCATGGCATCTAGATTACCTTGATACCAAAACCACATGAAGAAAGTGCAAAAATATAAGAAAATTACAGCGAATACATCTCATGAAGTTATACACAAAAATCCTCAAAAAAATTTAACAAATTCAATCCAACTACCTAAAAAATTAATTATACACTATGACCAAGTAAGATTTAAGACTGGTATGCAAAACTGTTTCAATAGTCAAAAATCAATCAATGCAATCCACTGTATTAATGGGTAAAGAGAAAGAAATCATATCAATTTAAGCAGAAAAGGTTTTTGACAATTGCAACACTCATTTATGACAAAAACTCTGACAAATTTAGGAATAGAAAGGAACTCTCTCAACTTGATAAATACCATCTACAAAAATACCTATAGCTAACAACATACTTAATGGTGAAAGACTGAACCATTTCCCTCTAAGATTAAGAACAAAGCAAGAATGTCCAGCCTAACAAGTCTTATCCAACAAACTTACTGAAGTAGTCAGTACAACAAAGCAAGAAAAATAAATAAAAGATACGCATAATGGAAATGAAACCATAAAACTGTTTCCTTTTTGCCGATTACATGATTGTCTACATAGAAAAATACCAAGACATCTATAAGAAAAACTTCCTAGGAGTAATAATTGAGTTCATTTAGTTTACAAGATGCAAGGTCAACATGTAACAATCAATTCATTTCTTTCACTAACAATGAACAGGTAGAAACCAAACTTCAAAACATAACACTATTTACAATCACTTCAAAGAAAATGAAATATTTAGGTATACACTTAAGAAAACATGTATTGATCTGCAGGTTGAAAATGACAAAATACTAATTAGAAAAATCAACAAAGGCCAAAATAAATGGAGACATAACTTGTTCGCAGATTGGAAGAATCAACATAGTAATGATGTCAATATCCCCCAAGTTGATCTGTAGGTTTTAAACAATTCCTATCACAATTCCAGCAAGAATTTTTGTAGACATCGACAAGCATATTCCAAAATTTATATGGAAAGGCAAAAGCTTTAGAATAGTTAAAACAATTTCACAAAGAAAATTAAGTGGGAAGAATCACTCTACTTTATATCATCTATTTTATAGCTACAATAATCAAAACAGTACTGGTGGAGGGATAGACACATAGATCATATAAACCAGGAAAAAAAAAAAAAAAAAACAAACCCCCTGTCGCTGAGTCAATTCCGACTCAGAAATACTGTATTTTTACACAAAAAGCTTGCTCCTTCTAAATTTGTTTGCCAACCGCTCCCTCCCCCAGAGGTATTTTCTTAAGCACACTGTGCTTATTTTCTTTTTTTTACAGCAACAGGTAAAAAATAATTTGCATAGTGGTGCTTACAAAAATACCTCATGGGGGCAGGGAGCAGCTGTAAAACAAACTTAGAAGGTGTGTGTAATTTGTGTAAAAATATGGGAGCTGCACAGAAATATGCTCGAGTGATTTTTGAGGAAGAAGCAAATTAAATCCATTGGGAGAAGAGAGACTTTTCAGTATGGTGATGGAGCAATTGAAAATCCATAGGCCAAAATAAATCATGACCTAATCCTCACATCATATATGAAAGTTACATCAAAATGGATTACAGACTTAAATGTAATACATTATTTACACTGTTATAAAATAGGAGAATATCTTTGGGAACTAAGGCTAGGCAAAACTTGACAATAAAAGCATGACCCATTAGATAAATAATTAATACATTAAACGTCATCAAAATTAAAAACTTTTGTCTGCAAAAACCCATGTGAAGTAGATGAAGAGATAAGTTACACACTGGGAGAATGTATTTGTTAACCGTATATCCTACAAAGGATTAGTGTCTAGAATATATAAAATCTTTCAAAACCCAACAGTAGAAAAAAAAAAAAATAACTACTTAGCAAATAGACAAATGACATGACAGGTATTTCATCAAAGAGAATATACCCATGAGAAATAAGCACAGAAAAAGATGTTCAACATAATTAGTCATTAAGGAAAAGCCAGTTAAAACCACGATGAAGTATCAACACACATCTATCAGAGCAGGTAAAAGAAAAAGAGTTACAACACCAAAGACTGGTGAGGATGTGAAGAAACTCTATCACTCATACACAGCTGGTTGGGATGTAAAATTGTACAGTCACTCTGGAAAACAGGTTGGCAACTTCTTAAAAAAATAGACATACAACAACCATATGATACAGCAATGTCTCTTTTGGGTATTGTAGGAAAAACATCATAAAGTTTAGTAAAGCAAGAAAGTTTTATTCGGCATATATTCAAAAGGACAAAAGTGGGAAAATGGACAAGCATGTTGCTAGGGTCATGTCTATCCAAGTCCAAAGAATATTACAGAATAGGCAAGAATGGGAAAACAGACAAGCTTGCTGCTACAGCCATGTTTGCCCAAGTCCAAAGACCATTACCGAATCATTAGTATATATCAACATTAGAAATGGGCAAAACCATTGAAAGCTTAGACTTTTCAGATTGGCTAGAAACTGTGATCCTACATTTTGAATTGTCTTTCTTAACAATCATTAGTACAGGTTTCAGGAACAAGAGTCAGGAGAATCTTCATTGGTCCAACAAATTTCTATTCACTAAATGCTAATAGAAAAAGATAAGAATGGAAAGTCTCTTGTGTTGTGTTTGATCGGCTTTATGTGAAAGTTTTCCTAAAAGATATTTTCCAATATATTTTAGCTATTGTCTGTATACCTCAGGGCCCAGGTGATGTGTCCTTGTGAGTCTTTGTGAGCCCAGCTCCAGCTGGGTCACATTCTCTATGCTCAAGGAGAGGGAATAAATGATTCCAATATCATTTCCTAAATCAGTATTTATTCCAAAGAAATGAAAAATTATGTAAACAAAACCCAATATATAAATGTCCATAACATCTTTTTGTTTTCTTTAAACATGGTAAATATATATATTTTATATATATACACAGACTTACACACACACATATATATATATATATAATTCACCATTTCAACATTCTTCACATTCTTCACATATACAATTCAGTGACATTAATTGTGTTCACCATGTTGTGCAACCATTGCCATTATCCTTTTTCAGATTTTTTTCATCATACTTAATAGAAGCTCAGTGTGTCCCTATAGCATCTTGACTTGTAATGGCCTAATTGGAACCATCCCAGATGTGCTTCAATTGATGATTATTTAAGCAAGTTGTACTACATATATTTTATGTTTATACTTTGGACATGTTACCAGGAGGAACCAGTCCCTGGAAAAGGACATCATGCCTGGTAAAGGAGAGGGTCAGCAAGAAAGAGGAAGACCCTCAAAGAGACGGATTGACACAGTAGCTCAATGATGGGCTCAAGCATAACAAAGATTGTGAGGATCAATCAGGACCTGGCAGTTTTTCCTTCTGTTGTAGAAGGGGTCACTATGAGTTGGAAATGACTCGATGGCACCTAGCCACAACAACAACAGTCAGAAACAAAGAAATGAATGATACACACAATGATTTTGATAAATTATGTTGAATGAAAAAAAATCTCAAAAGGTAACATGCAGTAAGATTCCATTTATACATTATTCTTTAAAAGACATTAATAAAGAAATGGTGAACAGATTAGTCTTTGCCAGGGAATGGGGTGGTAGGTGGGTGTGTTTATAAAAAGCTAATATCAGGGATCCTTGTGGTGATGGAACTGTTTAGTATCTTGATTTTATTAGTGTCAACAACCAGGTTGTAGTAATGTACTAAGTTTCACCAGATGTTACCACTGGGGGAGACTGTGTGAAAGGTACGTAAGACAAAGAACTCAATTTGTCCTTTTGTTTCTGGTTTCTGAAAACAGCCCTTGGAATTTCTGAGCAATCAAGGTGTCTTCTGTTTTCTAAAACAGCCAGGTCACATTTAAACATACTTAAATGAGTAGGAATCATTCAAAAGCTATTGCAACAGTACATTAACGGGGAACTGCCAGAAATTCAAGCCAGATTCAGAAGAAGAGTTGGAACCAGGGATATCGTTTCTGATGTCAGATGGATCCTGGCTGAAAGCAGAAAATACCAGAAAGATGTTTACCTGTGTTTTATTGACTGTGCAAAGGCATTCGACTGTATGGATCATAACAAATTATGGATAACATTGTGAAGAATGGGAATTACAGAACACTTAATTGTTCTCATGAAGAACCTGTACATAGATCAAGAGGCAGTTATTTGAACAGAACAAGGGGATACTGAGTGGTTTAAAGTCAGGAAACGTGTGTGTCAGGGTTGTATCCTTTCCACATATTTACTCAGTCCGTATGCTAAGCAAATAATCTGAGAAGCTGGACTTTATGAAGAAGAATGGGGCTTCAAGATCGATGGAAGACTCATTAACAACCTGCATTATGCAGATGATGCAACCATGCTTGCTGAAAGTGAAGAGGACTTGAAGATCTTTCTGATAAAGATGAAAGACTAAGGCCTTCAGTATGAATTACACTTCAACATAAAGAAAACAAAAACCGTCTCAACTGGACCAATAAGCAACATCATGATGAGCAGAGAAAAGATTGAAGTTGTCAAGGATTTCATTTTACTCGGATCCACAATCAATGCTCATGGAAGCTGCAGTCAAGAAATCAAAGGACACATTGCATTGGGAAAATATGCTGCAGAAGACCTCTTTAAAGTGTTAAAAAGCAAAGTCATCACTGTGAGGACTAAGACGGCCTGACCTAAGCCATGGTGCTTTCAATTGCCTTCTACGCATGCAAAAGCTGGACAATGAATAAGGAAGACCAAAGAAGAATTGACAACTTTGAGTTGTGGTGTTTGTGAAGAACAGTGAATATACCATGGACTGCCAAAAGAACAAACAAATCTTGTCTTGGAAGTACAGCCAGAATGCTCATTAGAAGCAAGGATGACGAGACTTGGTCTCACATACTTTGGACATGTTTTCAGGAGGGACTAGTCCCTGGAGAAGGACATTATGCTTGGTAAAGTGGAGGGTCAGTGAAAAAAAGGAAGACCCTCAATGAGATGGATTGACATAATAGGCTCAAGCATAACAACGATCATAAGGATGACATGGGACCGGGAAGTGTTTTGTTCTGTTGTACATAGCATCTCTATGAGTCAGAACTGACTCAATGACACCTAACAACGGCAACAACAAATGAGTAGGGGCTACACAGGCCTACTCTGGCAGCAAACATTAGAAAGGGACAAAGGCATGAACTGTAGAATCAATCATACATATTCATCGATTTATGCATATGTATTAAGGCCCAGTCATGCATAATAGTTGGACTCCAATGACTATGGCACCCTGGACCTTGGGGCGTCCTCTTTTGGGGATTCTTAGAGTGCTGAAAACATCTACAAAGGGGAAAGCATGGCAATTCCCTGGCTACAATGGACACCCCATTCCCGGAACTCTGCCAGAGCTTGCCTGATGTGTCTCTTTGCTTGTATCATTTCTGGTTATAATAAATGGGTAACCGTAAGTATAGGTAATAGTTTCTGTGCATTTTTCCAGACACTATAGAAAATTTACAAACCCATAGGGGTCAATGAGCCAGCAGGGGCTGGCAGGACAGAGTCTTAACTTGTGAAGACCTCAGCTGTGGGGGGCTGGTGGTCAGGGAAAGGCTGGACAAGCAGTTGATGGAGAAGTACAGAGTCCTTCTAGCTTGTGACCTGGCCCCAGGGGACTATGGGATGGGGGGGCTGACTGTTCTGAAGTGCAGGGAGTTGAGCAGACTTCTACACCTACAGATGGTGCGTGATGACCTGAACCCAAAGGGCAGGAATAAGACCTTACCTATTCTGGATGGTTAGAGTCAGGGAGAGAAAGTGCCACAGACGTGGCTGCGGAGGAGGATGGTATAAAGGTGGGGTTTTCCCACCTTGCCCCTTTAGTAGTACAACTTACAAATGTTGCAGGATACATGGAATTTCTCTGTATTATTTCTTATAACTACATGTGAACCTACAATTACCTCAAAGTAGAAAATAATAATTAAAACAAAAACAGAAGGGAATGTAGTCCACCCATGGTGCTCTTTCTCTATCAGAGGTTGACATTAAGTAAATTTTCTTGGTTGATGGAACACTGAAGCAAACAGGCGTCATTCATGGTGTGATGCTTAATTTTATGTGTTAACTTGGCTAAGCTATGGCTTTCAGTTGTTTGGCCAAATACTAGTCGCCATACTGTTATGGAGTAGTTGCATGTAATTAAATCAGTTGGCCTTAAGTACAGCAGATTACCTTTCATAATGTAATCTAATGTAATGTAGTTAATTAGTTGAAAGCCTTAAGAGCAAAAAAGGGAGTTGCCCTCTGGTGATCTGCCTGAAGACTGTAAATAGATATTTAGGCAGAACTCTCTCTTCACTCTTTACTCTTCCCATTGCTTGACCTATGGAGCTTGGGATGCAAGCCTGCAGGACTCTACAGCCTGTTGCCTAACCAATGAATTTTGGACTTGCCAGGCACAGCAAACAACTGAGCCACATTCTTTTTATTTTTTTTTCTTATTGTACTTCAGGTGAAGGTTTACAGAACAAATAGCTTCTCATGAAACAGTAGTACACATATTGTTTTATGACATTTGTTAACAACCCCACAACATGTCAACCCTCTCCCTTCTCCACCTTTTTTTTTGGGGGGGGGTGAAAATAGACATAGCCAATGATACACCATTTCAAAAATTTCTACATGCAGTTCAGTGACATCAGCTTCACTCTTCCAATTGTGCTGCTATCCTCACTTTAGATGAAGGTTTACAGAACAAAGTAGTTTCTCATTAAACAGAACACATGTTGCCCTATGACAATGGTTAACAACCTCACTACACATCAACACTATCCTTACTCATCCTTGGGTTCCCTATCACCAGATTTCCTGTCCCTTCTGCATTCTAGCCCTTGTCCCTGGACTGCTGTGCCTCATTAAACCCATTTGGTTTTATGGGGCTGTCCACTCCCCGGCTGAACGGTGAACTTCGGAAGTGATTTCACCACTGAGCTAAAAGGGTGTCTGGGGGCCATACTCCTGGGGTTTCTCCAGTCTCCTCTAGTCCAGTAAATCTGGTCTTTTTGTTTGTGAGCTAGAACTTTGTTCTACATCCTTCTCCAGCTGTGCCCAGAACCCTCTGTTGTGATCCCGGTAGAGCAGTCAGTGGTGGTAGCTGGGCACCATCTGGCTGTACTGGACTCAGCCTGGTGGCGGCCTCGGTAGCTGTGGTCCAATAGTCCTTCGGAATAATCTTTCCCTTGCATCCTGTTCTCTTCACTCTCCCTTGCTCCCGAAGGGATGAGACCAGTGCAGTATCTTAGATGGCTGCTCACAGGCTTTTAAGACCCCAGACACTACTCACCAAGGTAGAATGTAGAACATTGCCTTTATAAACTGTGTTATGCCAAAATTTAGCTAGATATTCCCCTAGACCATGGTCCACACAGCCCTCTGCCCAGCAAATCAGTCCCTCAGGGAGTTTGGATGTATCTATGGAGCTTCTATGACCTTTCCTTGTGCAGGTTGTGCTGGTTTCCCCAGTATTGTGTTCTATCTCACCCTTCACCCAAGATACCACTTGTCTATTGCCTGTTTAATATTTTCCCCTCACCCCTCCCATCCCTGGTAACCAACAAAGATTGTTACATTTTGTGTGTGAACTTTTTCATGGGTTTTTACAAAAGAGGTCTCATACAATATTTGTCCTTTTCTGACTGATTTATTTCCCTTAGCATAATGTTCTCCAGTTTCATCCATGTTATGAGATGCTCACAGATTCATCATTGTTCTTTCTCGTTGCATAGTACTCCATTGTGTATATGTACTACAGTTTTGTTTATCCATTCATCTGTTGATGGGTATGTAGGTTGTTTCCAACTTTTTGCTATTGTGAACAATGCTTCCACGAACATAGGTGTGCATATGTCTATTCGAGTGACGACCCTTACTTCTCTAGGATATATTCCTAGGAGTGGGATTGCTGGATCATATGGTATGTTTATTTCTAGCTTTCTAAGGAAGTGCCATATTGTTTTCCAAAATGGTTGTATCATTTTGCATTCCCACCAGCAGTGCATAAGAGTTCTGATCTCCCCGCAGCCACTTCAACATTTGCTATTTCCAGGGTTTTTGATTCGTGCCTGTAATTCCTGAGTGAGATGGTATCTCATTGTGGTTTTAATTTGCATTTTTCTAATGGCTAGTGATCGTGAGCATTTCCTCATATGTCTGTTGGCCGCTTGAATGTCTTCTTTGGTGAAGTGTCTGTTCATTTCCTCTGCCCATTTTTTAACAGGATTATTTGTCTTTTTGTTGTAGAGGTGTTGGA
>NW_004444272.1:137720-165811 GCF_000243295.1 Trichechus manatus latirostris | reverse complement strand
CTATATGGGGTTCGTTGAGCTTCTTGGATGGCCAGCTTTTCATCTTTCATGATATTGGGGAAGTTTTCTGTCGGCATTTATTCAGTGATCCCCTCTGTATTTTCTGTTTTCTCCCCCTGTTCTGGAATGACAATCACTTGTTAATTTTTGTTTTTGATTGTATCCCACATAACTCTCAGAGTTTCTTCATTTTTCTTTGTTCTTTTTTCTGAGTTTTCCTGAAACAGAGTTGTATCCAAGCATTTGTCTTCAATTCTACTGATCCTGTCTTCCACAGTTTCAAATCTGCTTCTCAACCCTTCTATGACATGGTCCATTTCTGAAATCTTTTTGTTTATCTTTTGGATTTCTAATTGTTGTCTTTGTATAATTTCTAGTTGTGAATTTATTTTGGCATTCTGTTTCTGCATTATTTTCCTGATTTCTTCCAATTTTTTGTCCATATTTTCCATGAATTTGTCTATTTTTTCCTCATGTGTGTCAGCTTTTTGCCTCAGTTTTTCGAGAATTCTGAGTATTAGAGATTTGAATTCCCGATCAGGTAGTTCTACTGCCTTTTCTTTCACTAGAAAGTCATCTGGTGTTTTATTTTGGATGCCTACTGGAACCATCCTGTCCTGTTTATGTAAATGTTTTGATATTTTCTACTGTCTCCGTGGCATTCAGTAGTTATTTTTCTCGTTTATTGATTGTAGATTTATTTGTTTTGTCCTTTTTTTTCTTAATTTGGCTATGTCTGAGAAAGCAGGTTGTGTGTTCTTTGTTCTTTGCTTGTCTGTGGGCACGATACTTTTCACCTCCTTCCCCAACTGGCAGGGTCAGTAGCTCAGATATGATACACCAGGGTAGGTCTAGCTGAAGAGGAGTAAATGGGATGGGTTGTTTGTGGCACTTAGTACAGCCACCAGGGTGGGTTGGTAATCAGTGCAGGGCGGGTTCCAGTAAGCCATGCCTGTGCTGTTTGGTGGTGTGGTGTTAAGTGCACAGTGCAGATAGGCAGGATGTAGGGGTGAGATTGTTATGGGTAGATCTATGATGGATATGGGAGAGAGGAGAGAAGAAATGGAGCTGAAAACATGCAAACAGCCAAAAAAGAGTTCTAGGAGAGCTTGCTGATGGATTTGATAGATGAGAGACTATGAAATGGAAAAAAACAAAATGGGGAAGAAGAAAGAAAAGGAAAAAAAAAGAATGAATAAATAAAAATCAGAAAGGAAAAAGAACAGCAAAGCTCCCAGGGATCCCACTGGTGCAGCTGTGACGTCTGGGGAAGTTGTTCTCTGGTGTTGCAGTACAGCCTGACTAGAAGGCATAGAGGTATTCAGCACCAGGTATTCAGGGAACAGAAAGAGAAGGAAGGTATAGAGAGACGAGAAACTGAGTAATGAAGAAAGACAAAAAGGGAGAAGGGGGAAGAAAGAAAGCAAATCAAAAAAAAAAAAAAAAAAGAAGAACAAACAAGAAAAGCCCCCTCAAAAAAACAGAAAAAAAAAAAACATAAAAAAAGAAATGTCCTCAGGGATCCCTCTGCACGTCTGCACAAGCCAACAGGGTAGGCTCCAAGCCACGCAGCACTGCCTGGCCAGAACGGACTCCCAACTCAAGAAAAGGAAAAGAAAACTAACAAATAACCCAGAATAAACAAGCAGACAAAAGCCCCAAGATCCCACCATCTCAGCTGCCCAGACTGGGAAGCAGCTCCACACTGGAACGGAGCTCTGCAGCCCCTCAGGAAGAAGCAAAGATGGCTCACGGAGCCAGGTATTTGAGTGAAAGGAGGGGGAGGTGGTGAGAGGTAAGGAAGAAATCAAAAGAAGTGGAGAAAAAGCAACAAATGGCCCTCAGAGAGCCAGCGAGTGTAGACAGGTGGAATCCAAGTGGCCAGTGCTTCCTGAACAAGAGACTGTGGCCACGGGAAGCAGAGGAGGCTCGGTGTTGGTGAAGAAGTATGGGGGGTGGGGAAGCAAATATCGAAATTACGGGAGCTCTGCAGCCCTTCAGGAAGAAGCAAAAATGGTGCATGGAGCCAGGTATTTGAGTGAAAGGAGGTGGATATGGTGAGAGGTAAGGAAGAAATCAGAAGAAGCAGAAAAAAAGCAACACCAGCAACCAACAAATGGCACTCAAAGACTGCCAGAGCCGATGGGTGGAATCCAAGCAGCCAGTGCTTCCCGGACAAGAGACTGTGGCTGTGGGAAGCAGAGGAGGCTGAGTGGGCGTGAAGAAGGTGGGGGTGGGAAAGCATATATCACAAATTACCAGTTGTTCGTCTCCTGCTGGAAGCTCCATAAGCTGCTTTCTCATACCCCCATTTGCTGGTCTTTGATAGAAGTCCAAGATGGCAGATCCGCACTGCGTTAGCTGATAGGGGACCTCTGCAAGAATCTCTCCTCGCTCTCCATTCTCTGTTAGTTTTCTCACTCCATTGGTGCTTGGCTGAGTTCTTTATCTCTTCGTTTGATGTTTTAGGATTTCAGGATTGCTGTTTATCTGTTTGGCTTAGTTTTTCGGATCTTTGCTGTGGAGGGATGGCGTGGTGCTTCCGCCTAGAGCGCCATTTTGCCGGAAGTCACTCGTGAGCCACATTCTTGAAGTAAGTAAATTGCTGTCTCTCTCTTTATAAATACAGATTTATATATTTATGTTTATATATTTATATATTCTGTTTCTCTGCTGAACCTTGACTAAGACACACGACAAATCATATGGGCCAAGGAGACCAGTAGTGATACTCAACTTCTGAAGATCTGAGGACAGATAACGTCCCCTTGGACACTGAAATAGGACAATATAGAGATGGAGTTGGAACCCAGGTGGTACAGTGGTTACCTGTTGTCATGGATTGAATTGTGTCCCCCCAAAATATCAGCTAATTTGTCTGGGTCATGATTCCCAGTATTGTATATTTGATCTGATGTGATTTCCTTATGTGTTGTAAATTCAATCACTATGATCTAATAAGACGGATTAACAGCAGTTATACTGATGAGGTATACATGATTGAATAGTGTCTTAATCCAATCTCTTCTGAGATATAGAAGACAGAAACAAGCAGAGACACATGGGAACCTCATACCACCAAGAAAGCAGTGCCAGGAGCATGGTGAGCCCTTTGGACCTGAAGTTCCTGGGCTGAGATGCTCCCAGACCAAAGGAAGACTGATGCATCACAAGGACTTTCCTCCAGAGCTGACAAAGAGAAAAAGCCTTCTCCTGGAGCTGATGTCCTGAATTTGGACTTGTAGCCTCCTGGACTGTGAGAGAATAAATTTCTCTTTGTTAAAGCCATCCACTTGTGGTATTTCTGTTATAGCAACACTAGATGACCAAGACACATGTGTACAGTCATCAGGGAATTATTATTTTTTTAACTGTATCCCCTGCTGTCTTAGTATATCACAAGTGGATGGCTTTAACAAACAGAAGTTTATTCTCTCACATTCTAGATCGGAAGTCCAAATTCAGGGCGCCAGCTCCAGGGAAAATTTTTCTCTCTCTGTTGGCTCTGGAGGAAGGTCCTTGTCATCAATCTTCCCCTGGTCTAGGAGTTTCTCAGCACAGAGACTCAAGGTCCAAAGGGCACTCTCTGCTCCTGCCACTATTTTCTTGTTGGTATGAGGTCCCTTTTACTTTCTGCTCACTTCTCTCTTTTATATCTCAAAAGACATTGACTTAAGATACAACCTAATCTTGTAGATTGAGTGCTGCCTCATTAACTTAAGCGCCTCTAATCCTGCCTCATTAACATCAAAGAAAAATCACTCAGGAAAATCACATCAGATGACAAAATGGTGGACAATCATGCAATACATGGAATCGTGGCCTTTCCATGTTGACACATTTTTTGGGGCACAATTCAGTCCATAACACCCTGCTATTTCACCAATTCGTACTGACTATTGTACGTATTCATACTAGCCCATTCTCAGTGCTCAATCCTTGACATCCAAAGAGTCTGTTTAGAATACTTTTGCCCTAGTTACAGAAACAGCATCTTTCTTGGGAACAACAAAAATAACAATTATGATGGTAACAGGGATAGTTAATATTTACTGAATGCTTACCATATGCCAGACATTGTTCTTAGTGCTTTACATAAACTATATCATTTAATTATACACCAAGTTCACTTGGCCTAACTGATTTCCAGAGAAAGTTACATGATTTTCCCCATGATAAAACAGTTTGTAAGTGGTGGAAGCTGGGTTTGAACCAAGCTAATATGACTCTGGAGACTGTTATCCCAGTAACTCTCAGTGAAAAATGACACAGCTCATAAAATGATTCATGGACAAACGTATTTAGAGGAAAAAAATTAACATGTAACATCAGTAGCAAGAGTAAGCTGTAAGAAGAAATAACCATTAGGGATCTTGGAATTTTATGTAGGTCTGTGTTTTAGTTATAGAGACATCTGCTAGAGGAAAACAATGCAGACCTTCTGATGCTTCAGAATAGATCTTTCGTGTGTGGGGTTCTACATTAGAGGTAGGGTACTATAATGTTTAGGGACTGAGTCCATCTGGGATTGAATCCTGGATCTGCATACAGTCATGTTACTTGATATTACATTGCCTTTGTTGTCCCATCTGTAAAGTGGGGCTAAAGTGGCACAAATACATACGAATATGAGTATGAATGTGAATTTTATTATGAATGTGACTCTATCAACATAAATATACATATACATATAAATAAACTCATATAAATATAAATATAGGTATATACATAAAAAGCACATGAATAACTGAAATAAATACTAGAAGTTTAAAGACTTTTTCTGCTAATATAGAACACTGTGCAATTATACTAGTATGTTTTCTTATTCTGTTAATATCTGTTCCCCTCAAAAGTCTGTTTCTCCCCATTTAAATTTTCTATTTATTTATATGTCTCTCATGCTGCACACTTTATCAAACGTCTGATGATTCTTGGTTTTCTGTTCATGCTTGACCAAGACAATGGACATGCCCACAGGGAGTTCTATGTTTTGGGAAAGGTCTTTGCAAATGATGAACTTCCTTTTAGAATGGCCCTTTAGGGAACCCTGCAGGAAGCTGCCTTATTCCTTATACAAGAAGGGAAGGCATGGTTCTGTGGTGCTAGCAACCATGAACTGTCACAGTACTCTTTAGCTTTTATAAATTATTCGAAAATAAAATTTTGTTGTGTTTGTCTAGCAGTTAATACCTTAAAAGGTTCTTTGTGACAGAGATGGGTAAAGGGCTTGAAATGTTCTACTGCTCCATATAAAAGCATTAAATTATTTGCTGTATTTTATCAGTCATTTCTTTTTTGCTTTAAAGCTAACTTTTTTTTTTTTAATTTCATCCATGTTTATTTTTCTGTATTTAAAATACTTTATTGTATTTTAGGTGAAAGTTACACAGCAAACTAGGTTCCCATTTAACAATTTTTATACAAATTGTTCTGTGACAATAGTTACATTCTCATCTTCCCATTTTGTTTGTTCCATTTCCATTGATCTAGCCTGACTTCCCCTCCTTGCCTTCTCATCTTTGGTTTTTGGTAAATGTTGACTGTTTAGTATTGTATAGTTGATTGCTTAAGGGACACATTAGTCAGGGATGATATTGCTTATTTTATAAGCCAATCTATCATTTGGCTGAAAGGTCATCTCCAGGAGTGGTTTCAGTGGCAAGTTCAAGGGGTATCATAGAACAATAGTCTCAGGGGGTCCTACAGTCTATCAGCCCAGCAAGTTTTGCCTTGTTTTAGGAATTTGAGATTTGTTCTAAGTATTTTTCCCATTCTATCTAGAACCTTCTATTGTGTCCCTTGTCAGAACAGTCAGTAGTGATAGCTGGGCACCATTTAGCTCTTCTGGTCTCAGGTTAGAAGAGGCTGTGGTTTGTGTGGGCTGTTAGTCCTGACGATTAGTTTCTTCTTCGAGTCTTTGGTTTCCTACATTCTCTTTTGCTCCAGACTAGTAGAGACCAATAGTTGCATCTTAAATGACTGCTCACAATCTTTTAAGACCCCCAACACTACTCACCAAACTATGGTGTAGAACATTAACTGTATGTACTATGTTATGTGAATTGACTAAGTTATTCCATGAGACTATAGTCCTAAACCTTTTAAGCCAGTAAACCAATCTGGTGAGTTGTTTGGATATATCTAGGAAGACTCTGTAACTGATCTTCTTATGTGTTTTATTACATATATGGATGTCTTTGAATTATGGTATTGGAGAAGAATATTGAATATATACCATGGACTGCCAGAATGAACAAATTTGTCTTGGAAGAAGTACAGCCAGAATGCTCCTTAAAAGGGGGGATGGCAAGATTTCTTCTTACATTCTTTGGACAAGTTGTTAGGAGGGACCAGGCCCTGGAGAAGGGCATCATGCTTGGTAAAGCAGAAGGTCAGCAAAAAAGAGGAAGGCCTCAACAAGATGGATGACATGGTGGCTGCAGCAATGAGCTCAGACATAATGATTGTGATGTTGGCACAAGACCAGACAGTGTTTTGCTCTGCTGTATACAGGGTCGTTAAAAGTCAGAACCTCCTTAGCAGCACCTAACAACAACTAACATCATGCAGCACACAAAAACATGTATATACATATGCCTACAGATACACCTGTACATGCACATGTGTGCTCTCACATATGCCTTCCTATACGCATATATGTCTACATATCTACCTATGTAACCACATACATATGTTTAGTTGTTATTACTGTTGTTGCAAAATCGTATACGTCATTAGTATTTACCATAATTGCCCCTTTTTCTTGGGTACTTCTTATTGTCATTTACTTTGATCAAATTGTGCAGATTTCACTCATATTTGGTATTACCTTTCCTATTACCAAAAATAACAAGTGTTTACTATCTAGTGCTTTCTTAGCACAGTAGGCAGTGTGTCAGTCTCATAATCTTAAGGTCCTCAGTTTGAGCCTCAGAGAGGGCATGGCAGTTTTTTTTTAGCCCTGGTGTTGCAGTGGTTAAGACCTACGGTTACTAACCAATAAGTCAGCAGTTCAAATCCACCAGCTGCTCCTTGGAAACCCTATGGGGCAGTTCTACTCTGTCCTATAGTGTTGCTATGAGTCGGAATCGACTCAACAGCAATGGGTTTGGTTTTTGTTTTTGGTTATTATCTAGAAGGTGATTTCCCCTCCCTCCCCTCCCATCCCTGGTAACCATCAAAGAGAATTTCTTTCTATATGCATGTCTATTCTTGACTTTTTATAATATAATATTTCTCCTTTTGTGATTGACTTATTTCACTAAGCATAAAGTCCTCCAGATTCATCCATGTTATGTTTTTTGGATTTTCTTATTATTCTTTATAGTCACATATTACATTGTACATACGTACCACAATTTGTTTATCCCTGCATCTGTTATTGGACACTTAGTATGTTTCCATCTTTTTACTATTGTGAATAATGCTGCAATGAACATAGATGTGCATATGTCTATTCATGTCACTACTCTTACATCTCTTCGATATGTACTTAGGAGTGGAATTGCTGGAACATAAGCTACTTCTAGCTTTTTGAGGAAGTGCCATACTGTTTTACACAGTGGTTGTATAAGAGTTCCAATCTCACCACAACCTTGTCAACATTTGTTGTTTTCTGTTTTTTTGATTATTGCCATTTTTGCAGGGGCAAGATGGTATCTCTTAGTAGTTTTGATTTCATCGCTCTAATGGCTAACACCATGGGATTTCATTTTCACGATGTTAAGTCTTCCAATTCATGAGCATGGAATGTTCTTCCATTTATGTAGGTCTCTTTTAGTTTCTTGCAGTAGGTTTTATAGTTTTCCTTGAATAGATTTTTACATTCCTGGTTAGGTTTATTCCTAGATATTTTATCCTTTTGGGAGCTACTGTAAATGGTATTGCTTTCTTGATTTCCTTTTCAGAGTTCTCCTTGTTTGTATAAAGGAATCTAACTGATTTTGTGTATTGATCTTGTACCCTGCCAGTTTGCTGAATCTTTCTATTAGTTCCAGTAACTTTCTTCTGGAGTCTCTGGGATTTTCCATGTATATGAATATATCCTCTGCAAATAAGGATAGTTTTACTTTTTCCTTTCCTATTTGGATACTCTTTATTTTCCTTTCTTGCCTTATTGCTCTAGTGTCATGGATTGAATTGTGTCCCCCAAAAAATTTGTGTAGCAACTTGGCTAGGTCATGATTCCCAGTATTTTATGATTGTGTTATCTGATGTGATTTCCTTATGTGTTGTAAAATCTACCACTATGATGAGATTATATGTGATCTCTTCATGTGTTGTAAATTCTATCACTGTGATGAGTTTATACTGATGAGGTTGACAAGATTAGTGTCTTAATGCAATCTCTTTTGAGATATAAAAGACAGAAATGAGTAGAGACACATTGGAACCTCATACCACCAAGAAAGCAGTGCTGGGAGCAGAGCATGTCCTTTGGACCTGAGGTTCCTGCACAGAGAAGCTCCCAGAGCAAAGGAAGACTGATGACATGGACTTTTCTCCAGAGCCAATGATTGATGACAAAGACCTTCCTTCAGAGCTGACAGAGAAGAGAAAGGCCTCCCCTGGAGCTGATGTCCTGAATTTGGGCTTGTAGCCTACTGGACTGTGAGAGAATAAATTTATCTTTGTAAAGCCATCCACTTGGGGTATTTCTGTTGGAGCAGCACTAGATGACTGAGACATCTAGCTAGGACTTCCAGTACAATATTGAATAAGAATTGCGATAAAGGGCATCCTTGTCTCATTCCATTTCTCAAGGGGAATACTTTCAAACTTTCTCCATTGAGAATAATGTTGGCGGTTGTTTTTGCATATATATCCTTAATTATGCTGAGAAATTTCCCTTCTGTTCCTATTTTGCTGAGTTTTTATCAGGAAAAGGTGTTCAATTTTATCAAATGACTTTTCTGCATTGACTGAGGTGGTCATGTAATTCTTTTCCTTTATTTTATATATGTGGTGAGTTATATCGATTAATTTTTTAATGTTGAACCATCCCTGGTATTAATCCCACTTGATCATGACGTATTATTTTTTTAATATGCTGTTGAAATCTGTTTGGCTAGAATTTTGTTGAAAATTTTTGTGTCTATATTTATGAGCTTGGCTGCTAATCAAAATGTCGGCAGTTCAAATTCACCAGTAGCTCCTGGAAAACCCTGTGGGACATTTCCAGTCTGTCCTATAATGTTCCTATTAGCTGAAAATGACCCGATGGCAATGGGTTATATTCATGAGGGATACTGTCTGTAATTTTTTTTTTTTTTGATGCCTTAGCCTGGCTTTGGTATCAGGGTTATGCTGGCTTCATATAATGGATTAAGGAGTGTTCCTTCCTTTTCTATGTTCTGGAACAGTTTGAGTAAAATTGGTCTCAACTCTTCTCTGAATATTTGATAGAATTCTCCAGTGAAGCCGTCTGGGCTGTTTTTTTTTTTTTTTTAATGACATCTATCTTAGGCTGGGTTCTCTAGAGAAGCAAAACCAGTAAAGCTTATATATATATATAGAGAGAGAGATTTATATCAGAGAAACACCTCATGTGATTGTAAAGGCTGGAATATCCCAAATCCTTGAATTAGGATAGAGGCTTCTCCCAATTCATGTAGCCTCAGGGGCTGGTGAACCCAAGATTGGCAGGTCGGAAAGCAGGGCTCTTCCTCACAGGCTGTGAATATCGATGAATCCCAAGATTGGCAGATAAGCTGACAGCTCGAGTCCCAAAAACTGGAGGTCAGAAGAACCAGAGGCAGCCTCAGGATCCATAGTGAGCAAAAAGCCAGGAGTTCTGCTTATATTCGGATGCAAGCCACTCCCCCAAGGAATTCCCTTTCAACTCATTGGCTACTGACAGTAGATTCAATCATGGGGGCGATCACAAATAAACACTGAGAATCATGGCCCAGCCAAGTTGACACACAATCTTAACTATCACAACATCTTTAGTTTCTCCTTTTGTTAGCAGTCTGTTCAGATTTTCTACATCTATTTGTGTTACTTTAGGTAGGTAGTGTGTTTTTAGAAGTTTGTCCATTTCTTCTAGGCTTTCAAATTAGTTGGAATAAGGGCAGGGCCAAGATGGTAGAGTAGTCAGACACTTCCGGTGTTCTCTCTTACAACAAAGACCTGGAAAAAAAAAAATCAATTATATATGGCAATCTGGGAGCCCTGAACATCAAAGGTGAAGTTGAAGAACCGAACTGAGAGGCAGGGGAGGGAGAGATGGTTCAGAGGCAGCGCGGAGTTGCAAGACCTGACTCGGCGAGAGCATGAGCCCTTCAGGCTAGATCAGTTTAAGCATGAGTGGTGAGGCAGGCAAGCAGCAGTGTTCAGGAGGCATTTTCCACATCCAGAGAGACCCAGGGGCAGAGAGTCTACTCGACCATAAAGAGCCAGTGAGAAGCAGCCCTCAATCAGCAAAAGATAAGTACTTGTGTCTGGCTGACTGCATGGAACAAAAACACCCCCCTTAGGGAAAAACCTCACTCTCATTTACCTCCTTGCTCCCTGCTCTGCACTGAGTCCCAGAACTGGCTTCAGCAATTGCTGAGTCCCCTGGGCCAGAAGTAGGACCCATCACACACCCAGAGCCATTCTCCCAGCCTTAGAGAGTGAACAAATTAACAAATGAGGGGGAAAAATAGTCTGCTATCTCCCCTAAGCCAGGAATTCAGGGTATACAGAACTCCTTTACCTAGGCATAGGCATAAGGGATCCATGGACTTTGAGTGCCTTTCCCCTGCATAGACTTGTGTGGGCCCATTTCAACAGTGTAGGCCCTCATTACCACAGTGCATCAGGGTATATACCTGAAGTCTAACTTCAACTATTTCAGCTGTGAAGTGGCAGGTTCCTGACATTTGACACTACTCTGCCTATTAAGCAGGGTCTTCACCTATCCACATCAAAGGCCTGAGGACTGGTGGCTCCACACTCACCACCTAGCCACCTGTGACAGGGATGCAAGAATAAGAGGTGCTCCCCAGTCCTTAAAGCCAATAACATTGTATGCTCATAGTCGGGCTGCAAAAATCACCCATCTACGTGCTCTAGGGAACAGGGACACACTTTCCTCCTGGATACTCAGGGGTAGCCATCAGCCCCCTGCCTTGCTCAGCTTGTGTCCTCCTACTGCAGCCGGGTGCCTGTGCCTACATCAGTCACCCATGCCTGTCTAGGACTGTAGGTGAAAGCCTCACCACACGCTTGGTGGCCGACTACCTGGAAACCTGAGCTGAACCCATACAGGAGGAATGGGCAGACTCCTGGCTCACATACTTAGTGGCATGTCTGGCCACCTGGGGGAAGGACATTGGAGCTTCAGGGGTGCTGGTGACTGGGTTAGCTCACATGAGCAACCTATTTGGACATATCAAAACAAGAAGCTAGGACACTGTAAGCAAAGAGAAAATAAATATAATAACATTGATGGCTCAGAGACAAAAGTCAATACCAAACAACATGAAAAGGCAGACCCTGATGGCTTCAGCAAGCTCCCAAAATAAAGAATCTAGAAATTTTCCAGAGGAAGAAAATTTCTCAGAATTACTGGAAGCAGAATACAAAATATTAATATACAGAACTCTTCAAGAGATTAGCAAGGAAATTAATCAAAACGCAGAATAAGCAATAGAATAAATTAAAAAGATTAGAGAAGAGCATTATGGCAAATTTAACAGGCTGCAAGAATCCATAGAGAGAGAGCATTCAGAAATCCAGAAGATTAACAATAAAATTTCAGAATTAGACAAGTCAGTAAAAAGTCGCAGGAGCAGAATTCAGGCAATGGAAGTTATAATTAGTGGGATTGAAGATGAAGCGCTTGACACCAACTTATTTGAGGAAAAATAAGATAAAAGGATTAAAAAAAACTGAAGAAACTCTAAGAATTATGTGGGATTCTATCAAAAGGAAACATTTATGAGTGATTGGAGTACCAGAATGGAGGGGAGGTGGATGACTGAAAATACAGAGAGAGTTGTTGAAAATTTATTGGCAGAAAACTTCCCTGATATCATGAAAAATAAGAAGATATCTATCCAAGATACTCATCAAACCCCACATAAAGTAGATCCCAAAAGAAAGTCACCACGACATATTATAATCAAACTTGTCAAAACCAAAGATAAAGAGAGAATTTTAAGAGCAGTTAGGGATAAATGAAAAGTTATCTACAGAGGAGAGTCAATAAGACTAAGCTTGGACTACTTACCAGAAACCATGCAGGCAAGAAGGCAATGGGGTGACATATATAAAGCCTTGAAGGAAAAAATTGCCAGTCAAAAATTATATATCCATCAAAAATTTCTCTCAAACATGGTGGCGAAATTAGGGCATTTCCAGATAAAGAGAAGTATAGTGAATTTGCAAAAACCAAACCAAAATTACAAGAAATACTAAAGAGAGTCATCTGGTTGGACAACCAATAATATCAGATAACAACCCAAGACCAGAACACAGGACAGAGCAACCAGATATCAACCCAGATAGGGAAGTCACAAAAATAAATCAAAGCTAAAACACTGAAAATAGGGAACAGACATCAATATGTAAAAGATGACAACAGTAAAACAAAAAAGAGGGACTTAAAAATATAGACAGATTTTTCATATGGAGAGGAAGTCAAGGTGATATAAAGAAATAAAAGACTGGTATAAAATTTGAAAAATAGGGGTAAATATTAAGATAACCACAAAGGAAACTATCAATCCTATATGTCAAAATAAAAAAACAAGAAAAATATAAAGACAAAGTAAATACAAAATCAACACAATGAAAAAGATGAAAAGAAAACACGTAAAGAAAAATGATTCAGCCCAGAAAATGAAGTGGAACAAAGAAACTGAACAACACACAAAAGAAGATTTCAAAATGACAGCACTAAACTAATACCTATCAATAATTACGCTGAATGTAAATGGACTAAAGGCATCAATAAAGAGACAGAGAGTAACAGATTGGATAAAAAAAGATCCATCTATATGCTGGCTACAAGACACACATGTTAGACTTAAAGATACAAACTAAAACTCAAAGTATGGAAGAAAATATATCAAGCAAACAACAATCAAAAAAGAGCCGGTGTGACAGTATTAATCCCTGACAAAATAGACTTTAAAGTAAAATACACCACAAAGGATAAGAAAGGACACTATATAATGATTAAAGGGTCAATACAACAGGAGGACATCATAACTATAATAAATATTTACGCACCCAACGACAGGGCTCCAAAATACATAAAACAAACTCTAACAGCACTGAAAAGAGAGATAGACAGCTCCTCAACAGTAGTAGAAGACTTCAACACACCACTTTTGGTGAAGGACAGAACATCCAGAAAGAACCTAAACGAAGACATGGAAGATCTAAATGCTACAGTCAATCAACTTGATCTCACAGACATATAGTGAACCCTCCACCCAACAGCAGCCAAGTATACTTTCTTTTCCATCGCACATGAAACATTCTCCAGAATAGACCACATATTAGGCCATAAAGCAAGCCTTAACAAAATCCAAAGTATCAAAATATTACAAAGCATCTTTTCTGACCATAAAGCCATAAAAGTAGAAATCAATAAAAGAAAAAGCAAGGAAAAAAAAAATCAAATACATGGAAACTGAACAACACTTTGCTTAAAAACTACTGGGTTATAGCAGAAATTAAGGATGGAATAAAGAAATTCATAAAATCAAATGGGAACAAAAACACATCCTACCAGACCCTTTGGGATACAGCAAAAGCAGTGCTAAGGAGTCAGTTGATAGCAATAGATACACACATCCTAAAAGAAGAAGGGGCCAAAATCAAAACATTAAGCCTACAACTCAAACAAGAAGAAACCCTTGGTCACCAGAAGAAAGGAAATAATAAGAATTAAAGCAGAATTAAATGAAATAGAGAAAAGAAAAACAATTGAACGAGTTGAAAAGACCAAAAGCTACTTCTTTGAAAAGATCAACAAAACTGATAAACCATTGGCCAAACTGACAAAAGAAAACCAGGAGAGGAAGCAAATAACCCCCATAAGAAATCACATGGGTGATATCACAACAGACCCAACTGAAATTAAAAGAATCATAACAGAATACCATGAAAAATTGTACTCTAACAAATTTGAAAACCTAGAGGAAATGGACAAATTTCTAGAAACTCACTACGTACCTCAGCTAACACAAGCAGAGGTAGAACAACTAAATAAACCCATAACAAAGAAGAGATTGAAAAGGTAATTTAAAAACTCTCAACAAAAAAATCCCTGGCCTGGATGGCTTCACTGGATATTTCTACCAAACTTTCAGACAGCAGTTAACATCACTACTACTAAAAGTATTTCAGAGCATAGAAAAGGATGGAATACTCCCAAACTTGTTCTATGAAGCCAGCATAACTATGATACCAAAACCAGGTAAAGACACCACAGAAAAAGAAAAGTATAGACCAATATCCCTCATGAATATTGACTCAAATATCCTCAACAAAATTCTAGCCAATCAAATTCAGCAACATATCAAAAAAAAAAAAAAATAATTCACCATGATCAAGTGGGATTTATACCAGGTATGCAAGTATGGTTCAACATTAGAAACACAAACAATGTAATCCACTACATTAATAAAACAAAAGACAAGAACCATATGACCTTATCAATGGATGCAGAAAAGGCATTTGACAAAGTCCAACACCCATTCATGATAAAAACTCTTAGCAAAATAGGAATAGAAGGGAAATTACTCAACATAATTAAGAGCATTTATACAAAGCCAAAAGCCAACATCATCCTAAATGGAGAGAGTTTGAAAGCATTCCTCTTGAGAACGGGAACGAGACAAGGTGCTCTTTATCACCACTCTTATTCAACATTGTGCTGGAGGTCCTAGCTAGAGCATTTAGGCTAGAAAAAGAAATAAAGCACATTCCAATTGGTAAGGAAGAAGTAAAAGTATCTCTACTTGCAGCCGGTATGATCTTATACACAGAAAACCCCAAAGAATCCACTAGAAAACTACTAGAACTAATAGAAGATTTCAGCAAAGTTTCAGGGTACAAGATAAGCATACAAAAATCACTTGGATTCCCTTACATCAACAAAGAGAAATTTGAAGACAAAATCACCAAATCAATGTCATTTACAATAGCCCCCAGGAAGATAAAATACTTAGAAAGAAATCTAACCAGAGATGTATAAGGCCTATACAATGAAAACTACAAGACACTACTGCAAGAAACTAAAAGAGACCTGCATAAGTGGAAAAACTTACCTTGCCCATGGATAGGAAGACTCAACATAGTGAAAATGTCAATTCTACCCAAAGTGATCTACAGATACAATGCAATCCTGATACAAATTCCACCAGCATTTTTTAATGAGATGGAGAAACAAATCACCAACTTCATATAGAAAGGGAAAAGGCCCCAGATAAGTAAAGCATTACTCAAGAAGAAGAACAAAGTGGGAGCCTCACACTACCTGATTTTAGAACCTATTATACCGCCACGGTAGTCAAAACAGCCTGGTACTGGTACAACAACAGATATATAGACCAATGGAACAGAACTGAGAATCCAGATGTAAATTCATCCACCTATGAGTAGCTAATATTTGACAAAGGCCCAAAGTCCGTTAATTGGGGGAAAAGACAGTCTCTTTAACAAATGGTGCTGGCAGAACTAGATATCCACCTGCAAAAAATGAAACAAGATCCATACCTCACACCATGCACAATAACTAACTCAAAGTGGATCAAAGACCTAAATATAAAATCAAAAACGATAAAGATCATGAAAGAAAAAATAGTGACAACACTAGGATCCCAAATACATGGCATAAACAAAATACAAGCCATAAGTAACAATGCACAAGCACCAGAAGAGAGACTAGTTAACTGGGAGCTCTTAAAAATCAAACACTTATGCTCATCAAAAGACTTCACTTCAGTGAAGAAGAGTAGAAGACAACCTACAGACTGGGAAAAACATTTTGGCTACAACAAGTCTGATCAGTGTCTAATCTCTAAAATGTATAAGATACTGCAAAATCTCAACAACAAAAAGACAAACGACTCAATTAAAAAATGGGCAAAGGATATGAACAGGCACTTCGCCAAAGAAGACATTCAGGCAGCTAACAGACACGTGAAGAAATGCTCACGATCATTAGCCATTAGAGAAATGCAGATCAAAAATACAATGTGATATCATGTTACTGCAACAAGGCTAGCTTAATCCAAAAAACACAAAATAATAAATGCTGAAGAGGTTGTGGAGACTGGAACACTTATACACTGTTGGTGGGAATGTAAAATGGTACAATCACTTTGAAAATCTATTTGGTGCTTCCTTAAAAAGTTAGCAGTAGAATTACCAAAAGATTCAGCAATCACACTCCTTGAAGTATATCCTAGAGAAATAAGAGCCATCACATGAATAGATATATGCACACCCATGTTTATTGCAACGCTGTTCACAATACTAAAAAGATTGAAGCAACCTAGGTGTCCATCAGCGGATGAATGGATAAACAAATTATGGTATATTCACACAATGGAATACTACACAATGATAAAGAACGAGGATTAAGCCATGAAACATCTTATAACATGGAGGAATCTGGAGGGCATTATGCTGACTGAATTTAGTCAGTCTCAGAAGGACAAATATTGTATAAGAATACTATTATAAGAACTCAAGAAAATGTATAAACACAGAAGAAAATATTCTTTGATGGTTACAAGGGTGGAGAGGAAGGGTGAGGGTTATTCACTTAACAGATAGTAGACAAGAATTATCTTAGGCCAAGGGAAGGACAGCTCACACTACAGGGGAAGTCAGCACAACTGGACTAAACCAAAGCTTAGAAGTTTCCTGAATACAATCAAACACTTCGAGGGACAGAGTAACAGAGGCATGGGTCTGGGGACCATGCTTTCAGGGACGTCTTGGTCAATTGGCATAACAAAAGTTATTAAGAATATGTTCTGCATCCTTCTTTGGTGAGTGGCGTCTGGGGTCTTAAATGCTTGCGAGCAGCCATCTAAGATGCATCAATTGGTCCCAACTACATGGAGTAAAGGAGAATGAAGAATACCAAAGACACAAGGAAAGTATTATCGAAAAAGACAGAAAGGGCCACATAAACCAGAGACTTCATCAACCTGAGACCAGAAAAACTAAATGGTGCCCAGCTACCACCAATGATTGCCCTGACAAGGAACATAACAGAGAGTCCCTGACGGAGCAGGAAAAAGGTGGGGTGCAGAATTCAAGTTCTAGTAAAAAGACTAGAGTTAATGGTCTGACTGAGATGGAAGGAACCCTGGAAAGCATGGCCCCCAGACTCTCTGTTTAGCCCAGAACTAAAACAATTTCTGACGCCAACTCTTCAGACAAAGACTGGAATGGACTGTGGGTCATAAAATGATACTCATGAAGAGTATGCTTCTTAGCTCTAGTAGATATATGAGAATAAATGTGCAGCTTCTGTCTGGAGGTGAGACGAGAAGGCAGAGAGGATTAGGAGCTGGTTGAATGGACATGGGAAATCAGGGATGGAAAGGAGGGGTGTGCTGTCATAGTATAGGGAGAGCAATTAGTGTCACATAACAATGCGTATATAAATTTTTGTATAAGAGGCTAACTTGAAATGTAAAGTTTCACTTAAACTACAGAAATAAAAAAATTAGTTGGGATAGAATTTTGCATAATATCCTGATTATGATCCTCTTTATCTCAGATGACTCTGTTGTAATGTCACCTATTGCATTTCTTATTTTGGTTATTTGTATCTTCTCATTTTTTTCCTTCTTCAATTTGGCCAGTGGTTTGTCAATTTTATTGATCCTCCTAAAGAATCAACTTGTTGTATCTTTCTGTTGTTTTTCCGTTTTCTATTTCATTTATTTCTGCTCTGGTTTATATTATTTCCTTTCTTCTGGAAACTGTTTTCTTCTTTTGCTATTAGTTTTTATTTGTTCAGTTCGTAGGGATAAATTAATGACTTGAGACTTTTCTTCTTTTTTGATATTTGCATTTATTGCTATAAATATTCTGAGCACTGCTTTTGCTGTGTTCCAAAAGTTTGTTACATTGTGTTTTCATTCTCATTTGATTCTAAGGATTTTTTATTTCATTTTTAATTTATTCTATTATCCAATAGTTTTTAAGTAAGTCATTATTTAGGTTCCATGTATTTAACTTTTTTCCTTGTTCTTTTTGTTTTTAGTATCTAGTTTATAGTGATATGGACAGAGATGATGCTTTGTATTATTTCAATGTTTTTGAATTTATTGAGGCTTGCTTTATTGCCTAAAATGTGGTCTATTCTAGAGAAAGAACCATGTGCATTACAGTGATGCTGTTCGGTGGAATGTTCTGTATATGTGTATGAGGTTGAGTTGGTTAATTGTGTCATTTAGATCTCTTGTATCTTTCTGGAGTCTCTTGATATTCTGTCCATCATCAGAAGTGGTGTATTAAAGTCTCTTATAATTATTGAGGAGCCCTGGTGGCACAGTGGTTAAGAGCTCAGCTGCTAACCAAAAGGTTGGCTGTTTAAATCCACCAGCCACTCCTTGGAAACCCTAAGGGGGAGTTTTACTCTGTCCTATAGGTTCACTATGAGTCAGAACCGACTCAATGGCAACGGGTTTGGTTTGGGTTTTTTTTTTTTTTTTTTTTGGACCTTTATTAAAGAACTGTCTATTTCTCTTTTCAATTCTGTTAGAGTTTGTTTTATGCATTTTGGAACGCTGTCATTGAGTGCATAAATATTTATTATTATTATGTCTTCTTGGCAAAATGACCTTTTAATCATTATATAATGCCCTGTTTGTCTCTTATAATGGATTTTGACTTAAAATCTATTTTATCAGAGATTATTATTGCCACTGTTATCCTTTGTTTTCTGTTTGCTTTACATATATTTTTCCATCCTTTGAATTTTAACATATTTATGTCTTTGTGTAAGGTGCATCTCTTGTAGGTAACATATTTTTGAGTCATTTTTTTTTTTTAAATTCACTCTGCCGCTCTCTGTCTATTGACTGGTGCAGTTAATCCATTTATAGTCATTGTAATTATTGGTAGCTATGAATTCACTGCTGCCACTTTGTTATGATTTCTTGTAGTGTTATTGGTTTATTTATTACACTTAATTTTCTGTGCTGAGTTCCTTTTATATACGAATTTTCTTTTACTGTCCTTTGTTGTTGCTGTTTTTGAGCTTACTGAGTCTTTCTTAATGTCTTTGTCTTTATTTTGATGAGATGATTTGTTAATTTTCTTTGTGGTTACTCTGAAATTTACTTTTATTTTCCTAAATTAAAAAAAGTCTGATATATCTTGATATCACCTTGACTTCATCTTCATATGGATGTTTTACAACTACGACATTTACTCCCCTTTTATTGTTTTGAAGTCGTCTTTGCTTACAGCTTAACGTCTCTGGTATTCTTTTATCATATTTGCAGCTTTCTTTTACTTTTGTGAAGTCTTTATCTGGGTTTGTTTCCGGCTTATGCTGTCCTGTGTCTTTGTCTCAGTTAGTTGTCTAATATCATTGGTTCTCTGTCTGAAGAACACCCTTTAATATTTCTTGTAAATCTGGCTGGTTTTTATATATTCCTTTAATTTCTGCTTATCTGGGAATGCTCTAGTTTTGCATCATTTTTGAAAGTCAATTTTGCTGGTATATGTTTCTTGGATTGCAATTCTTTTCTCTCAGGATTATATGTCATCTCATTGCCTTCTGGCTTGCATGGTTTCTGACAAGAAATCAGCACTTAGTCTTACTGGTGCCACTTTATAAGTGATGTTTCATTTTCACGAGCTGCTCTCAGAATTCTTTCTTTGTCTTTCTTTTGTAAAGTTTGGTTACGGTCTTGGTGAGTTTCTTTTGAGTTCTATCCTGTATGGGGTTTGTTGAACTTCTTGGATGGAAACTTTCTTGTCTTTCATGATATTTGAGAAGATTTCTGGCAGTATATCTTCAGAGATTCTCTCAGTACTTTTTTTTTTTTTTTCTCCTTCTCTTCTGGATTCCTTTTACATGTAAATTATTCCTCTTGATGGTGTCCCACATGATTCTTAGGCTTTCTTCATTTACCTTCAGTTTTCTTTTTTTTTGTTCTGATTGTTCCTCAAACAAACTAATATCAAGAGATTTGTCCTCTTTTGCGCTGATTCTTTCTATAATGATTCAATTCTACTCTATGTACTTTCATTGCGTTATCAATTTCTGATATTTTATTGTTAATCTTCTAGATTTCAAGTTGCTGTTTTTGTATGGTCTCTAATTGTCTGTTTAGTTTGTCATTTTGTCTTGTATTTTCTTCCGGAATTCTTTTAGTATTTTATCTGTGTTTTCCTTGATCCTTTTGACAAGCCTAAATATAAGCCTTTGGAATTCTTTGTCAGTTGGTTCAGTTACCATTTCTTCCTCAGGAAGCTTTTCTGTCCCTTTATTTTGCTCACATGTTTGAGATATCTTATCCAATTTCTTCCTGTGGTTTGTTATTGTTTGCTGTCTCTGAGAGAATAAGGGGTTTCCTTCTGTCTTTACTGATTGTATGTTTGTTTTCTCCTGATTTTTTGTTTTGTTTTGTTTTGCTTTTTGTTTTGATATACCAGGAGATTTGTTTCTTCTCTTTTCATTTAGAATTCCTTTCTTCCTTTGCATTAATTTGATTGTTGTTGTTTTATGGTACTGGTCTATATGTGACTCTGGTGCTGCCAGTTGACTGGGTGTGATATCCTCTCACTAGTGGGTATGGTGGGTTACACCAACATGTGAGTCCTCTGTAGTTGGCTCATATGTCTTCCTTTACAGAATTGAGTGGTGGTAGGAGAGCAGGTTCTTTCCCTGATATTGGGTGACAAATGTTAGATGGTCAGGGTCCCTTCACAGCCCTTGTGGGATGATGCGGTCCTTCTGGTCTGCTTCTAGCAGTTAGTGCATCTTCTGGAGGTCAGGGCAGGATGTCTCCAAAGCTGCTGTGAGAGAGTGATACCCAAATGGATGAGATAGGTCCTCTGTGCATGCAGGAATTGGCATCTCTGTAGGTTGTGAGGGATCAAGAGGTTTCAGTGCAAGTGCATTCAGCCTGCCAGAACTGTCTGGCTGTGGGATATGTGATGTTGCAAGCAGGTGGACATTGGATGAAGACCCTAGGATCATTGTTTGGCAGAGGTGCAAATGGTGTCTGTTGGGATGTGACAGGAGTTGCTGATGAGGTGACATGCCTGTCCAGCTGGTAACTGGGTGTGGGTACAGGAAGAGTTCTCACTGGTTGATAGGTTATGAGCACTGAGGATGTTTGTTGCCAGTTTCTGGGTGGTCGAGGCAGGGGTGCACGGGTCACTAGTCTCTGGACAGGCAGCATGGGAGCTCAGACCACCAGTTGCCAGGCGGGGTGTTTCACATTGCTGGTCACCAGGTGGGCAGCATGCGAGTGCATGCCTTCAATCACCAGGATGGGTGGGGGGGGGTGATGCATGCACATCATCTGTCATCGGTCCTTTGGCACAGGAGTGCATGCTGCTGACCATCTGGTGGGTGGGGCAGTGGAGCGTGGGTGGGTGAGTTGGGCATACTACCATTCTTTGGCCCAGCAGTGCTCAAGGGCATGCCGCAGATTGTTGGTCAGGAGAAGGTGATGGAGGGGCATTTCTGGTTAATGTGGGGGTGAGGTGGGTTTATGTTAACAGTCTGGGGCAGGGCAGGGGTTAGGGGGCTTCTGCTACCGGTTGTCAGATGGTTAGGGCCAGGGGGCACCCTGCTGGTCACTGGGAGGGTGGCGGGGAGGAGGCAAACATACTTCTCAGATCACCAGCTTGGGCAGCAGGGAGCTCCCTGTTAAGTTCAACCAGTAATCAGGGCCAGTCCCAGACCAAATGCAAGTTGGGGGTTGTTCAGTGTCTGGTATCTCCAGCTGTCAGTCCACAGATCCTCCCCTCTGTGGGCACCTCTAGCCCAAAAGACCAGTGACCGCTGCTGATGAGTACTTTATTTTATGGCTCTCTCCCTGCTCTGTGGTCACCTGGATCCCTGGAGCTCTTGCTTGCCTTCCTGCACTTTCCCTCTTTAGATCTGGTTCATGTTTTGCTCACCTTGCTTCACTCTGGATTTGTCTACACAGTATCTCTGTTTTCTATTGAGAATTCCCTGAATTTGCCTTCCTGTGCTCTTCACCTGGGAATGCTGCTCACTTTGTCTCAAGATGGCCACGTCTGCATCCAGTCGGCTGTCAGAGCGCCTATGATCCATAAATCTCCTAGTTTGCTGTTTTCATCTAGTTTCTCCTTCCATTCAATGTTCGATCTAATTCTTCATCCTTCCATTTGCTGCTCAGTGTTCCAAGACTGTCATCTGTATCTGTTTCACCTGGTTTCTCATGTCTTTGCTGTGGGGGACAGCATGGTGCATCTGACTAAGCCACCATCTTGGGATGTCTATTCAGTCACTTTTATTTTCATATTTCATCCATATTTCTTGCCTTCCCAAATCCCAGAGATACCCAAAATACCCAGGGATCCTACAGGGCCAGGCAGAAAACACCTTCATTGTATATTCATCCTGCAGGCATATATATATGGTAGTCCTCACATATCTGCAGGGGATATGTTCCAAGACCCTAAGTGGATGCCTGAAACCATAGATAGTACTGAATCCTATATATACTCTGTTCTTTCCTATACGTGCATACCTATGGTAAAGTTTAATTTATTAATTATGCACTGTAAGAGATTAACAACAAATAATAAAATAGAACAATTATAACAATATACTGTAATAAAACATGTGAATGTGGTCTCTCTCATAATATCTTATTGTACTATATTTCAGACTGTGGTTGACTGTGGGTAACTGAAACCAGGTATATAAACACTGCCTCTTCCCCTGCGTTGCCTCGTTTGCCAAGGCTCTTCCCTCCAAATGCTTTTTACTGCAGGTGGCTCCTCCTCTTTTCCTTATTTTTGCTACTTTGGTTTTAATCCAATGCTTTTATTATTTTCTACAAAAAACAAATAGTTTAAGGAGGAAAAGGAAATCAATGTGTGTTCTCTCTTGCCGTTTTGAAAGAAAAGAACATCAATTTTGGTCAGAAGTATGTAAAATGTAACTCGAGGGTTTTTAAAAAACATTTTGGGTCATATTTTAGAGGCTCTGAGGATGCTAACTTTGTGTCATGTCAAGAGTGCCCCTCTGGAATGTCATCTCTTACAAGAGGTAGGGATGAATTCCTGAACATCACAGGACTAGGTAAGAATTGGGATTGATTGGTAAAGGGTGAACTCACAAATTCAGGTCAGTAACACAAAAAGATTGATGCTCCTCACTCTCTTATCCAACCTTGACAAGGTGTGCCCAAGCCAGGGATGCCACTGGATGGGTTGAGGAGTTCATTCTAGTGCAGGGATCCCTTCCTGAAGCACTACTTTCTGTAAGAACAAGCAGGGAGAATATGCAGGCTGGTTGTATTCAGCTGTGTGAGAATTAAATACCTTAGAGTCCATGAAATTTTTCAGTAGCTCCTAAAGGCTAAAGAAAGCTGGGCTTGGAAAAATCACTTTACTCTGGGAAAAGGAGGAGCCACTCCCTGCCGATTCATTGTCCATATAATCCAGAGTGAGCCTCTAGCCACTTCTGCTTATTGCACCAAATCATGCAATGAATAACATAGGAAGTCCATCTACAATGCAAATGATATGTTTATTTTTTATTACTGTATGATGTTATTTTCTTGAAGGAGGGACTTGAGCATGATTCTTGTTCTGTAAGTTTGCTTTTAAGTTTATCTAAACCCTGTTGTTCTTGTTAGGTGCCTCAGAGTCGGTTTCCATCTAAACCCTAGGAGAACAGAAATCTAACTTTAAAAACCAAACAAAATCAAAACTATTTTTCATCCAGAGAAAATCATTTTTTTTTCTTTTTTTTAAATTGTACTTTAGGTGAAGGTTTACAGAACAAATAGTTTTGCATTAAACAGTAGTACACATATAGTTTTATGACATTGGGTAACAACTACATGATGTGTCAACACTCTCCCTCCTCGACCTGCTTTTTTTTTTTTTTTTGGTGAAAATATGCATAGCCAAAGATACACCATTTCAAAAATTTCTACATGTACTATTCAGTGACGTTGATTATGTTCTTCCAGTTGTGCTGCTATTCTCACTTTAGATGAGAGTATACAGGACAAAATAGTTTCTCATTAAACAGTACACATGTTGCCCTATGACAATGGTTAATGACCCCACTATATGTTAATACTGTCCTTACTCAAACTTGGGTTCCCTATCACTAGCTTTCCTGTTCCCTTCTGCCTTCCAGTCCTTGTTCCTGGACTGCTGTGCCTCATTAGTTCCATTTTGTTTTATGGGGCTGCCCAACCTCCCGCTGAACGGTGAACCTCGGAAGTGACTTCACCACTGAGCTAAAAGGGTGTCTGGGGGCCATACTCTTGAGGTTTCTTCAGACTCTTTCAGGTCAGTAAATCTGGTCTCTTTTTGGTGTGTTAGAATTTTGTCCTACATCTTTCTCCAGCTCTGTCCAGAAACCTCCGCTGTGATCATGGTCAGAGCAGTCAGTGGTGGTAGTCAGGCACCATCTAGCTGTACTGGACTCAGTCTGGTGGAGGCCTTGGAAGCTGTGGTCCATTAGTCCTTTGCACTAGTCTTACACTTGTACCGTGTTCTCTTCATTCTCCCTTGCTCACAGACTTTTAAGACCCCAGATGTTACTTGTCTTAGTCATCTAGTGCTGCCATAACAGAAATACCACAAGTGGATGGTTTTAACAAAGAGAAGTTTATTTCCTTACAGTAAAGTAGGCTAAAAGTCCAAATTCAGTGTGTCAGCTCCAGGGGAAGGCTTTCTCTCTCTCTTGGTCTTCTCATCAGTGTTCCCCAGGACTAGAAGCTTCTCAGCGCAGGGACTCCGGTCCAAAGGACACGCTCTGCTCTCAGCACTGCTTTCTTGAGGGTATGAGGTCCCCCTGTCTCTCTCCTCACTTCGGTCTTTTATATCTCAAGAGATTACCTCAGGATACAATCCAGTCTTGTAGATCAGGCCCTGCCTTACTAACACAACTGCCACCCATCCTCCCTCATTAACATCATAGAGGCAGGTTTACAACATACAGGAAAATCACACAGTACCAGGAATCATGGCCTAGCCAAATTGATACACACATTTTGGGGGGACATACTACAAACCATGACACTACTCAACAAGGTAGAATGTAGAACACTGTTGTTATAAACTGCGTTATGCCAATTGAGCTAGATGTTCTCCGAGACCACGGTCACCACAGCCCTCTCTCTGCCCAGCAATTCAGTCCCTCAGGGAGTTTGGATGTGTCTATGGAGCTTCCATGGCCTTTCCTTGTACAAGTTGTACTGGCATCCCCAGAACTGTTTACTGTCTTACCCTTCACCCAAGATACCACCTGTTTATTGCCTATTTAGTATTTCCCCCTCACCCCTCCCATCCCTGGTAACCAACAAAGATTGTTACTTTTGGTGTGTAAACTTTTTCATGAATTTTTAAAATAGAAATCTCATACAATATTTGTGCTTTAGTGATTGACTTATTTCACTCAGCATAATGTCCTCCAGTTACATCCATCTTATGAGATGCTTCACAGATTCATCATTGTTCTTTATCCTTGTGTACTACTCCATTGTGTGTATGTACCATAGTTTGTTTATCCATTCATCTGTTGATGGGCATCTAGGTTGTTTCCAACTTTTTGCTATTGTGAACAATGCTGCCATGAACGTGGGTGTGCATATGTGTATTCGTGTGATGGCTCTTATTTCTCTCAGATACGTTCCTAGGAGTGGGATTGCTGGAATGTATGGTATGTTTAATTCTAGCTTTCTAAGGAATCGCCATATCACTTTCTAAAATGGTTGTATCATTTTGCATTCCCACCAGCAGTGTATAAAAGTTCCGATCTCTCCGCAGCCCCTCCAACATTTGTTATTTCCAGTGTTTTTGATTCATGCCAGTAATGCCGGGCTAAGATGGTATCTCATTGTGATTTTAATTTGCATTTCTCTAATGGCTAGTGATCCGAGCATTTCCTCATGTGTCTGTTGGCCACTGGAATGTCTGTCTTCTTTGGTGAAGTGTCTGTTCATTCCCTTTGCCCATTTTTTAACAGGATTATTTGTCTTTTGGTTGCAGAGGTGTTGGATTTTCTTATAGATTATGGAGAATAGACATTTGCCTGACTTGTACTGTCCAAAATTTTTTTCCCAGTCTGTAGGTTCTCTTTTTACTCTTTTGGTGAAGTCTTTTGAAGAGCACAGGTGTTTGATTTTTAGAAGATCCCAGCTATCTAGCTTATCTTCTGGGGTTTACGAGTTGATGGTTATGGTTTCTATCCTGTTAATGCTGTGTATTAGGGCTTGTAGCATTGGACCTATTTTTTCTTCTATAAACTTTATAGTTTTTGGCTTTATATTTAGGTCTTTGATCCATTTTGAATTAGTTTTTCTATGTGGTGTGAGATATGGGTCTTGTTTCGTGTTTTTGCAGACAGATATCCAGTTTTGTCAGCACCATTTGTTAAAAAGACTGTCTTTTCCCCATTTGATGGACTTTAGGCCCTTGTCAAAGATCAGGTGACCATAGGTGGATGGATTTACAACTGCGTTCTCAATTCTCTTCCATTGGTCAATGTATATGTGATTGTATCAGTACCAGGCTGTTTTGACTACCGTAGCTGTATAGTAGGTTCTGAGGTCAGGTAGTGTGAGTCCTCCAACTTTATTCTTCTTCTTCAATAGTGCTTTACTTATTTGGGGCTTCTTCCCTTTCCATATAATGTTAATGATTATTTTTTCAATCTCTTTGAAGAATGTTGTTGGTATTTGGATTGGGATTGCATTGTATTTGTAAATTGCTTCGGGTAGAATTGTGATTTTCTCAATGTTGAGTCTGCCTATCCATGAGCATGGTATGTTTTTCCATTTATGTAGATCCCTTTGGGTTTCTTGCCATAGCGTTTTGTAGTTTTCTTTGTATAGGTCTTTTGCATCCCTGGTCAGATTTATTCCTAAGTATTTTATCTTTTTAGGGGCTATTATAAATGGTATTGTTTTCCTGATTTCCTTTTCATTGTTCTCCTTATTGGTGTATAGGAATCCAACTGATTTTTGTATGTTTATCTTGTATCCTGCTACCTGTTGAATCTTTCTATTAGTTCCATGGAGTCTTTAGGATTTTCTATGTATAGTATCATATCCTCCACAAACAGAGACAGTTTAACTTCTTCATTACCAATTTGGATGCCCTTTATTTCTTTTTCTTGCCTTATTGCTCTATCTACAACTTCCAGTACAATGTTAAATAGGAGTGGTGATGAAGGGTATCCTTGTCTTGTTCCTGTTTTCAAGGGGAATGTTTTCAGCCTCTCTCCATTAAGAATGATATTGGCCATTAGTTTTGCATAGATGCCCTTTATTATGTTGAGAAATTTCCCATCTCTACCTATTTTATTGTGAGTTTTTATTATGAACGGGTGTTGGACTTTGTCCAATGCCTATTCTGTGTTTATTGAGATGATGAGGTGATTCTTTTCTTTCCTTTTATTTATGTGGTGTATTATGTTGATTGATTTTCTAATGTTGAACCATCCTTGCATAGCTGGTATGAATCCTACTTGCTCATGGTGTATTATTTTTTTGATATGATCCTGAAATCTATTGACTAAAATTTTGTTGAGAATGTTTGCATCTATATTCATGAGAATATTGGTCTGTAATTATCTTTTTTTTTTGTGAAGTCTTTTCCTGGTTTTGCTATCAGGTTCTACTGGCTTGATAGAATGAATTCAGAAGTGTTTCTTACGTTTCTATGTTCTGAAATAGTTTGTGTAGTACTGGTACAAGCTCTTCTCTGAATGTTTTGTAGAATTCTCCAGTGAAGCCATCTGGGAGAGGGCTTTTTTATGTTGGGAGTTTTTTTTATTACCCTTTGGATATCTTCTCTTGTTATGGGTCTGTTCAGATTTTCAACATCACTTTGTTGTAGTTTGGTTAGGTAGTGTGTTTCTAGAAATTTATCCATTTCCTCTA
>NW_004444272.1:129156-137428 GCF_000243295.1 Trichechus manatus latirostris | reverse complement strand
TGCTGTTCTCTTTCTATTTGTTCAAGTTGTGTAGTTAATGTTTTGATTTTGTCCCTTTCTTCTTTTTTGATGTGTGCATCTATTGCTATAAATTGTCTTCTGAGGACTGCCTTTGCTGTGTCCCAAAGGTTTTGGTATGATGTGTTTTCATTCTCTTTTGATTCTAGGAATTTTTTGATTCCATCTCTATTACCCAGTGGTTTGTAAGCAGGGTTTTATTCAGTTTCCATGTAATTGATTTTTTTTTTCCTTGTTCTTTCTGTTGTTAATTTCTATCTTGATGGCATTGTAGTCAGAGAACATACTTTGTATTATTTCAACTTTTTGGATCTTGTTGAGGATTGCTCTGTGGTCTAAGATGTGGTCTATTCTGGAGAACGTTCCTTGTGCGTTGGAAAAGTATGTGTATTTTGCAGCTGTTGGATGGAGTATTTGTATATGTCTACGAGGTGAAGTCAGCTGATTGTGCCCTTTAAATCTTCTGTATCTTTGCTGAGTTTCTTTTTAAATGTTCTGTACTTTACTGAGACTGGTCTGTTGAAGTCCCCTACTATTATTGTGGAACTGTCAATTTCTGTTTTCAGTACTGTTAGAGTTTGTTTTATGTATTTTGGAGCCCTGTCACTGGGTGCCTAGATGTTTATTATGGTTATGTCTTCATGATGGATCATCCTCTTAATCACTATATAGTGTCCTTCTTTGTCTTTTATGGCGGATTTTGTTTTAAAGTTTATTTTATCTGAGATTAGTATTGCCACTCCTGCTGTTTTTTGCTAGTTGTTAGCTGATATATATTTTTTCCTATCTTTGATTTTTAAAAAATTCACGTCTTTGTTTCTAAGGTGTGTCTCTTATAGACAGCATATTGATGGATCCTTTTTTTTTAATCCATTCTGTCACTCTCCATCTCTTTATAGGTGCATTGATTCCATTTACATTCAGTGTAATTGTTGATAGATGTGAGTTTATTGCTGTCATTTGTAGTGCTTTTTTTGTGGTGTAATCGTTTTCTTTGTTCCTCTTACTCTCTTTTGCTGAATCCCTTTCTTTTGTGGATTTTTTTCATTTCTTTTGTTTTTGTAGATTTTGTTTTTATTGAGACTTTATGTTTTTCCTGTTTGTTTTTATGAGTATGTTTTTTAACTTTCTTTGTGAAAGAAATTTACCCTTATCTTTCTAAGTTTGAAGCAGTCTATTATTACTTAGTATTGCTTTGCCTTCCTCTCCATTAGAAGGTTCTATTCCTACACGTTTTATTCCCTCTTTTATGGTTCTGATGTTGTTATCATTTACAGATTAACTGCTCTGATTCCCTGTTGTATTTATTTTGGTTTTGGGTAGTCCTTGAGGGTTCATTTCCTAAATTGGTATCTGTCTAGTACAATGCTGCGTCCTAGATTCAGCTTGTGAGCTGAAGTTGTTTGTTCTCAGATCAAAGGACTCCCTTTAATAGTTCTTGTAAGTTTGGTTTTGTTTTTACATAGTCCCTTAATTTCTGTGTTTCTGTTGAGCTTCTTGAATGGCCAGCTTTTCATCTTTCATGATATTGGGAAGTTCTAATGTTTCTGTCAGCAGTTCTTCAATGATCCTCTCTGTGTTTTTTCTCTTTTCTCCCCGTTCTTGACCTCTGATCATGCACAAATTTTTGCTTTTGATTATATTCCACATAATTCTCTGTGTCTCTTCATCTTTCTTTGTTCTTTTTTCTGAGTTCTCCTCAAACAGAGTTGTACCCAGGTGTTTGCCTTCAATTTTGCTGATCCTGTCTTCCACCATTTCAAATCTGTTCCTCAGCCCTTCTACGACACTGTCCATTTCTGAAATCTTGTTGGTTATCTTTTGGATTTCTAATTGTTGTTTTTTGTAATTTATGGCTGTGAATTTATTTTGGCATTTTGTTCCTGCATTATTTTCCTGTATTCTCACTTTTTTTGGTCTGTATTTTCCATGAATTTGTCTGCCTTTTCCATGAATTTGTCTTTTTTCCTTATTTTTGTCTGCTTTTTGCTTCAACTCTTGGATATTTCTGAGTATTAGAGATTTGAATTCCGTTTCAGGTAGTTCTAGTGCCTTTTCTTCTACTGGGAAGTCATCTGGTGTTTTATTTTGGATGTCTACTGGAACCATCTTGTACTGTTTTTTTTAAATTTTGATATTGTCTGCTCTCTTCAGGGCAGCTTCTTATTCCATTTAGTTCTCGGCTGAGTTGTTTACCTCCTCATTTGATGCTTAGTGTTTCAGGCTTGCTGTTTTCTCTGTTGCATAGCTGGTATGAATCCTACTTGCTCATGGTGTATTATTTTTTTGATATGATCCTGAAATCTATTGACTAGAATTTTGTTGAGAATGTTTGCATCTATATTCATGAGAGATATTGGTGTGTAATTTTTTTTTTTTTTTTTTTGTGATGTCTTTGCCTGGTGTTTTTCGGATCTTTGCTGTGGACGGATGGTGTGGTGTTTCTTGTTTATTGATCATAGATTTGTTTGTTTTGTCTTTTTTTTTGTTTGTTTTATTTGGGTATGTCTGAAGGTGGGCTGTGTGTTCTTTGTTGTTTGCTCAACTGTGAGCACAATCCTTTTCACCTCCTTCTCCAATTGACAGGGTCTGTTGCTCAGATATGGTACAGCATGGCAGGTCTAGCTGAAGAGGGTTGTTTGTGGCACTTACTGTAGCCACCAGCGTGGGCTGGTAATCAGTGCAGGGCAAGTTCTGATAGGCCATGCCTGTACTGCTTGGTAGTGTGATGTCAAGCGCATGGTGCAGGTAGGCAGAATGGAGAGCGGAGAGTGTGATATGTGGAGCTAAATGGGTATGGGAGAGAGGAGAGAGGAACAGGAGCCAAAAACATACAAACAAACAAAAAAGGGTGCTAAGGGAGCTTGTCGTTGTAGTGGAAAGATGAGAGACTATGAAATGGAGAAAAACAAAAGGGGAAGAAGAAGACAAAAAACAAAAGAAAAGAAAAGAATTAATACATAAAAATTAGAAAGAAAAAAAGAAAATCAAAACTCCCAGGGATCCCACTGTTATGTCTACGAGCTCTGGGGAAGTGGTACCCAGGTGTTGAAGTACAGTCTGGCTTAAATGCGTAGAGGTGTCAGTCAGTGCCAGGTATTCAGGGGACAGGAAGAGAAGGTAGGTATAGAGAGACAAGAAACTGAGTAATGAAGAAAGACAAAAAGGGAAAAAGAGGGAAAAGAAAACAAAACAATTTTTAAAAAAAGAACAAGAACTCCTCCCCCCTAAAAAAGAAAATAAAAAACTATGGAGAAAAAATGCTGTTAGGGATCCCTCTGCTCGTCTGCACAAGCTGAAGGGGTAGGTCCCAAGCCACAAAGTACTGCCCGGCTAGCACAGGCTCCCAATTCAAGAAAAGAAAAAGAAAACAAACAAACAATTGAAAACAAACAAAAAAAGCCCTGGGATCTCACCAGTACAGCAGCATGGACCGGGAAGCAGTTTCACATTTGGGCAGAGTTTCATAGCCTTTCTGAAATGGGCAAAGATGGCGCATGGAGCCAGGTATTTGAGTGAATAGAGGGGGAGGTGGGGAGAGGTAAGGAAGAAATCAAAAGAAGTGGAAAATGTAACACCAGCAGCCAACAAATGGCACTCAGGGAGTTGGCCAGTGTGTGCAGGTGGAAACCAAGCAGCCTGTGCTTCCCATCTGAGAGACTGGCCATGGGAAGTAGAGGAGGCCTAGTGAGGGTGAAGAAGATTAGGGGGTGGGAAAGCGTATATCATTGGTTACCGGTTATTCTGTCTCCTGCTGGAAGCTCTGTGAATCTGCTCTCTTGTAACCTCTGTCCGCTGGTCTCTGATAGGAGTCCAAGATGGTGGAACCATGCTGCATTAGCTGATAGGGACCTCTGCATGTATGTCTCCTCGCTCTCTGTTCTGTCAGCTTCTTATTCCATTTAGTTTTTGGCTGAGTTGTTTACCTCCTCATTTGATGCTTAGTATTTCAGGCTTGCTGTTTTCTCTGTTTGGCTTAGTTTTTCGGATCTTTGCTGTGGACGGATGGTGTGGTGTTTCTGCCTAGAGTGCCATGTTGCCAGAAGTCATAGAGAAGATCATCTTTATGATATTTTTGCCACTATGCAAAGTTAGGGGGTCACAGTAAAATCCTCATAGTATTTTGAAGTTATAAAGCTGTATTAAAACTTCAAAGGCACATACACACAAAACCACATTCATGCACATAAATACCTACTTGTCTATGGGTTTATTCACTAGTCAGAGATGTAATATTTTATAACATTTTTTCTTTGCAAATGACAAATACATTTTATGTTAACTCCTATATTTTATACTCATCTAATCATGACTCTGAAGGAAGAGTAACATGGGCTCTTCAAATAGGAAATCCTCTGAGTAATAGAGATAGTTCCTCTCCATTGCATGCATCTCTTTCATATGTCAACCTTTTACTCCAGAGGAACTGCTCATTACCTTGAGCTCTGAACACACCATGATTTTCTGCTTTTATAACTCATGTTCATGCCACTTCCTGACCTGCAAGCATTTCCCTCATGTTACGACTTGACTAATCCTCATCTCTTTTTTCATTTTAGCTCATATTCTCATACATACAAACTTCCTTTATTTTATGGACTTAATCATCTTTTGAATACCTATTCATTCAGTAAGATGATGTTCATTAAGAGGTGCGTGGCCAACATAGTGGAGTAGTTAAACTCTTTCTATATCCCTCTTATAACAAAGACCTGGAAAAACAAATGATTTGACTCTATATGAATATGTAGCAGCCCTGAAGAAGGCAAAGTTGAGGAATCCATCTGAATGATAGGGGAGAGGCAGACAGTTTGGAAGAAGCAAAGAGCGCCAGAGCCACAGCAGTGAAACTGCAGCTCCGCAGCCATGTCGGTCTGCAGTGAAGCAGGCAAACAGCCGCGGTGTGCGTGTGGGAAGCAGTTTCCACACTGAGAGAGACTCAGCAGCAGAGACTCTGACGCAGTGAAAAGCAGCTCCCAAGAAGCTAAGTACATGCGTGTACCCTTTAGTGAGGATTAAAAAAAAAAAAGAAATAAGTCTGTTTGGGAAAAAACCTCTCTCCCTTTTACCTCCTCCCTCCACACTCTGCACCGGCAGTCCGCTAGGCCAGAAGTAGATCCCAAAAGGCCCCCTGACCCATTCTCCTGGCCTTGGAGAGGGAAGAAATAAGCTACTGTCTCCCCTAAGCCAGGAACACAGTGTCGGCACAGCTCCTTTGCTAGGCACAGGTATAAGGGGTCCTCAGACTCTTAGTGCCTTACACCCCTGTAGAGACTTGTGGGGACCCATCTCAGCAGCATTAGTCCTCACTACCACAGTACATCAGGGCAAACATCTGAAGTTTAACTTCAACTGTTTCAGCTGTGAACTGGCAGATTTATGACCCTCGAAACAGCCGTGCCCCTTAAGTAGGCATTTTTATCAATCAGCAGCAGGGGCTTGAGGACTGGTGGTATAAACTAAAGCACATAGCCACATGCTACAGGAGTCCAAGAAAAAGTGGTTCCCTCGAGTATTTACAGCCAACAGAGTGGGGTGCTCATAGTCCACCTGCAAAACTAACCTACATACTCACCCTAGAGAATAGGGACAAGCTTTCCTTTCAGATTCTCAGGGGCAGCTGTCAGCCCCTGCCTGGCTGAGCACATGATCCCCTACCACAGCCAGAGACCAGTCCCTCCACCAATCACCCATACCTCTCTAGGACCGGAGGTGAAAGCCTGCATCACACATTTGGTGACAGACTGCTTGAATGTCCAAGCTGAACCCATATAGGAAAATTTAATGGACTCTTCTGTGCACATGCTTAGTTACAGAACTAACTACCTGGTGACAGGACGGTAGAGAACCAAAGGGGTCAAAAATCAAACTAGTGCACACGAGCAGCCTATCTGGGCATAACAAAACCAACAAAATAAGAAGTTAGGTCTCACCAAACAAATAGAAAATAAAATTATAATAAATTATTGATAGTTCAGAGACAACAGTCAATATCAAGTCACATAAGGAGGAAGTCCATGATGGCTTCAGCAAGCTCCCAAAATAAAGAATCAATAAATTCTCTGGAGGAAGAGAACTTCTTGGAATTACCAGACACAGAATATAAAAGATTAATATACAGAACTCTTCCAGAAATTAGAAAGGAAATTTTACAGAATGCAGAAATTCCCAGGGAACACACAGACAAAGTAGTAGCAGAACTTAAAAATGTTAGTCAAGAACATAATGCCAAATTTAATAGGCTGCAAGAATCCATAGAGAGATAGCAATCGGAAATCCAGAAGATTAACAACAAAAATTTCAGAATTAGAAAACTCAATAGAAAGTTAGAAGAGCAGAATTGAGGCAGTAGAAGTTAAAATTTATGACATTGAAGATAGAGCTCTTGACACCAACTTTTTTCAGGAAAAATCAGATAAAAGAGTTAAAAAGAATGAAGAAACTCTAAGAGTCATGTGAGACTCTATCAAGAGAAATAACCTACAAGTGATTGGAGTACCAGAACGGGGTGGGGGGGAATAATAGAAAATACAGAGAAAATGGTTGAAGATTTGTTGACAGAAAACTTCCCTGATATCATGAAAGATGAGAAGATATCTATCCAAGATGCTCTTCGAACCCCACATAAGGTAGATCCCAAAAGAAAGTCACCAAGACATAGTATAATCAAACTTACCAAAACCAAAGATAAAGAGAGAATTTTAAGAGCGGCTAGGGATAAAAGAAAAGTCATCTATACAGGAGAATCAATTAGAATAAGCTTGGCCTACTCAGCAGAAACCATGCAGGCTAGAAGGCAATGGGATGACATATATAAAAACTCGAAGGAAAATAACTGTTAGCCAAGAGTTGTATATCCAGTAAAAGTCTCTCAAATATGATGGTGAAATTAGGGCATTTGCATATAAACAGAATTCCAGGGAATTTGCAAAAACCAAACCAAAATTGCAAGAAATACTAAAGGGAGTCCTATGGTTAGATAATCAAAAACACCAGCTAACAACGCAAGACTAGAACACGGGACAGAGCAACCAGATATTGACTCAGATATTGATATCGAAAATACATGAAAGCTAAAACATTGAAAATAGGGAAACAGATATCAACATGTAAAAAAGGATAATATTAAAAGAAAAAAGAGGTACTTAAAAAAAGGAGACATTTATTTTTTATATGGAGGGGAAGTTAAGGCGATATAAAGTATTAGAAGACTGGTATAAACTTAGAAAAATATGGGTAAATATAAAGGTAACCACAAAGGACACTAACAATCCTACATATCAAAATAAAAAAGTAGAAAAACACAAAGACACAGCAAACACAAAATCAATAACAAAGAAAAAATTTGAAAAAAAATACATAAAGAAAAACGACTCAGCACAGAAAACTGAGGAGAACAAAGAAACTGTGAACAACATACAAAAAGAGATATCAGGATGACAGCACTAAACTCATACCTATCAATAATTACGCTGAATGTAAACGGATTTAATGCACCAATAAAGAGACGGAGAGTGGCAGATTGTATAAAAAAGCATCATCCATCTATATGCTGCTTACAAGAGATGCACCTTAGACTTAAGGACACAAACAGCCTTAAACTCAAAGGATGGAAAAAAAATATATCGAGCAAACAACACTCAAAGAAGAGCAGGAGTGGCAATATTAATCTCTGACAAAAATAGATTTAAAGTAAAATCCACCACAAAGGATAAGGAAGGGCACTATAGAATGATTAAAGGGTCAATCTACCAGGAGGACATAACTATAATAAATATTTATGAACCCAAAAACAGGGCTCCAAAATACATAAAACAAACTCTAACAGCTCTGAAGAGAGAGATAGACAGCTCCACAATAGTAGTAGGAGACTTCAACACACCACTTTCAGTGAAGGACAGAACATCCAGAAAGAAGCTCAACCAAGACACAGAAGAGCTAAATGCTACAATCAACCAACTTGATGTCATAGACATATACCGAACACTGCACCCAACAGCAGCCAAGTAACTTTCTTTTCCAACGCACATGGAACATTCTCCAGAATATACCACATATTAGGCCATAAAGCAAGCCTTAACAACATCCAAAACATCGAAATATTACAAAGCATCGTTTCTGACCATAAAGCCATAAAAGTGGAAATCAACAACAATAAAAGCAAGGAAAAAAATCAAACACATGAAAACTGAACAACACCTTGCTCAAAAACTACTGGGTTATAGAAGAAATTAAGGATGGAATAAAGAAATTC
>NW_004444272.1:89979-129056 GCF_000243295.1 Trichechus manatus latirostris | reverse complement strand
AAAAAATGGGCAAAGGATATGAACAGGCACTTCAGCAGAGAAGATATTCAGGCAGCTAACAGACACATGAAGAAATGCCCACGATCATTAGCCATTAGAGAAATGCAGATCAAAACTACCATGAGATATCATCTCACCACAACAAGGTTAGCATTAATCCAAAAAACACAAAATAACAAATGCTGGAGAGGTTATGGAGAGACTGGAACACTTATACTCAGTTGGTGGGAATGTAAAATGATACAACCACTTTGGAAATCCATTTGGCGCTTCCTTAAATAGCTAGAAACAGAAGTACCATAAGATCCAGCTATCCAGCTCCTTGGAATACATCCTAGAGAAACAAGAGCCGTCACGCATATAGTTATATGCACACCCATGTTCATCGCAGCACTGTTCACAATAGCAAAAAGATGGAAGGAACCTAGGTGCCCATCAACGGACGAATGGATAAACTAACTATGGTATAACCACACAATGGAATATTATGCAATGATAAAGAACAAAGATGAAGCTGTGAAACACCGTATAACATGGTGGAAGCTGCAACTTATTATGCTGCGTGAATTTAGTCACAGAAGGACAAATACTGTATAAGATCTCTATTATAAGAACTCAAGAAAAGGTTTAAACATAGAAGAAAACATTCTTTGATGGTTACTGGGGTGGGGAGGGAGGGAGAGCGTTATTCACTGTCTAGGCAGTAGATCAGAATCATCTTGGGTGAAGGGAAGGACAGTGCACACTGCAGGGGAAGCCAGCACAACTGGACTAAACCAAAGCTAAGAAGTTTCCTCAATACAGTCAAATACTTTGAGAGACAGAGTAGCAGGGATGCGGTGTCTGGAGACCATGCTTTCGGGGGACATCTAGGTCAATTGGCATAACAAAGTTTATTAAGAAAATGTTCTGCATCGCACTTTGGTGAGTGGTGTCTGGGGTTTTAACAGCTTGTAAGCGGCCATCTAAGATGCATTAATTGGTCCCAACCACTTAGAGTAAAGGAGAACGAAGAACACCAAAGACACAAGGAAAGTATTAACTCAAGAGACAGAATGGGCCACATAAACCAGAGACTTCATCAGCCTGAGACCAGAAGAACTAAATGGTTCCCAGCCACCACCAATGAACGTCCTGACAGGGAACACAACAGAGGGTCCCTGATGGAGCCGTAGAATGATGGGATGCAGAACTCAAATTCCAGTAAGAAGACCAGACTTAATGGTCTGACTGAGACTGAAGGCATCCCAGAAGGCATGGCCCCTTGACTCTTTATCACCCCAGAACTAGAACAATTTCCTAGGCCAACTCTTGAGACAGGGATTGGACTGGACTGTGGGACATAAAGTGATACTTGTGAAGAATGTGCCTCTTAGTCAAGTAGATACAAGAAACCAAAGGGGCAGCTTCTGAATGTTCATGGGGAATCAGGGGTGGAGAGGAGGAGTGTGCTGTCGCAGAATGGGGTGAGTGGTTGGGGTCACATAACAACGTATGTAAAAAAAAATTCTGTATGGGAGACTAACTTGAAATGTAAACGTCATTTAATTACAACAATAAAAAAAAAAGATGATGTTCCTTAAATATTTTATTTATTTAATAATACTCTAACGTAATCATTGACCCTACCCCACAATTGTATTTAGGTATGTTTATAGAAATACAGTATTTCAAGAATGTTATCAAAAACTGCAATGCAGAATCTATTAAATACTAAACAAACTTGTATGTGTGTGTGTGTGTGTGTGTAGATGGATAGATAGAATAGCTGCCTTCACGTTTGGTCTGATTCATGGTGATCTTATGTGCAACAGAACAAAACACTGCTCTGTCCTGTGTTATCCTCATGATTGCTAGCATATGTGAGAGCACTTTTTCAGCTATCATGCCAATCCATCTCACCAGAGACTTCTCTAGCCATCATTCGCCCTCTCCTTCACCAAACATGGTATCCCCTTCTAGAGATTGATCCCTCCTGATGATATGTCCAAAACAAAAGAGTTGGACAATATTCTGTTGTAATTCATAAAATTTTCACTGGCTATTTTTCTGAAGTAGATCACCAAGACTTCTTCCTAGTCTGTCTTAGTCTGCAAGTTCCACTGAAACCTACCCATCATGGGTGACCCTTCTGGTATTTTGTGATATTGGTAAAATAGCCTCCAGTATCCCAGCAACATGGAAAACATGCAAGCCACCACAGTATGACAAACGGACAGATGGGCCATGAATATATTTATATGTGTGTATGTGTGTATATATATAATATATATGTGTATATATATAATATACATATACATATATGTATCATAATGGCCTATTTATAATGAACAATAAAAGGATACTTGATACTTGTTAAGGTGATGTTGTAAATGTTGCCCACCTGGGGGAGAAGAATCCATCTTGAAATTCTGATCACTAGATAATCGGGTTAGAATGAGATTCTGTCTAGGCTTGTCAGCTGGTCATGGCACCTCCAGGTCCACTGTTTGAGACTTCCTAGGAGCCTGGACAGGTCTTTGTCTATTTAATGCATTGCCTGAAGCACCCTAGAAAGAGACAAAAAACAAGAGTCAGATGAGAACTAGAATTTCATTGCCTTTTCCACAAAGACCACCAAAAACACACATAAACACATTTATCACAGACCAATTTAATGCCATCTATTAGAGGCCTTCTTTACCAATTCTTAATCTTACAGTTCTTACTTGGTAAAGGGAGGAGCTTGGTGAAATGGAGTTTGCAGCCTCTTCCTCAGGTGTGAAATAATAGCCATCTCCAAAAATGTCAGAGGTGGATAACTTAGCATTGACGTTAGCCCATATTTCTTCTACAATAAGGAATTCCTATTGACCCCTCTCAACTCAATGTCTTTCATAAATTTAAAATCTAATCCAGAGCTCAAATGCAATACAGGAAGTAGAAGCCACTTGGGAATGGGTTATGAAATTCTGGCCAAAGTGGTTTAAAGTAGCAGAAAAGAACATACAGGTCAGAATCTGAACTGACATTCAGAAAGGGAGGAGGCTCAATTTCCTCAAATCAGTTTTCACAGGTGTCAGGCCCTCATATTTGAGCAGGTGGCGCAGAAATGTTAATTTTTTTCTCAGTTTTTACCTTTATATTCTTGGTATCGTGAAATGTGGAAGTACTGGCTCCTGGCTCCTTTCTAGGGGGAAATTGTATCTCAGTATCATTTATCATCACAAGCTTCCTCCATAAGACATTTTTTAGTACTTAGTTAATTTGGTAATGGGACAGAGTTGAGTTATTTTATGACTTTGTATTAATGTTTCCTAAATGGACTCCACTGAGTAAGCAAAAAAAAAAAAAAAAAAAAAAAAATCAAGATAGATCAAAGATACTCAATTCTACTACTTCTGACTTAGTTCCAATAAAACTGGCAAAATGATCACAAAGATTTTCACATAGTAAGGGGTTAAGGCTGCAGTATTTTTCTTAGATTGTATTTGCTTTGTTGATAATCAGTACTTAATAGTATTTCTCTGAGCAATTTTGTAGTTCACCACAATTTTGGGGTTAAAAATTTTGAAGAGGTTCATAGGAAAATGCTTAAAAATATAACTATTCCCCGATTGTCCAGTTATTTTTAATTCTACTTCCTCTTTTTCCTTATTTTATTGTTGGTTTGTTTTTGCTTGGAAAGTAGTGTTTTATTTTGTAAATAATTAAACATTAATATTAATAGTGTATGTCTCATAAAATGAGTTTCTGAAATATTTTGTATTTTTGTTTAACAAACTCATAACATTAAATCTATGTCAAATAACCTTCTAAGTGCTTTATAAATTTTAATTCATTCAATCATCATCTCTCCAAGATAATGATATTTTATTATCCTCATTTTGCAGATGGAGAAGCCGTGACGTAAAGTGGTCAGGTTGCTTGCTCAAGCTCACATACCTAGTGAATAGCACATCCGGGTTTCAAACCCCGTTGGTTGGCTCCAGAGCCTGTACTCTTCGTCACTATGCTATACAGTGTGAATATTTTTGCTACCTCATTCTAAGATCATAGTATAAATAGATACTGTATACAAAATAATAATAATCATCATCACCTATGTTTAACATGAAATCATTTTCTGAGTGACACTTCTACTACTCATCTTGTTTACAAATTCAAATAGAGAAAAGTTAAATTTTGTTATCATTTTCATATGTGCCACTGACTAATTTTTTTTTTCTTCCAGTATTGGCCTTGTGATTTGCTTTTTGGATACAATGGTATAAATTATTTTATAAATAGTATTTAACCTTCCTAAATGATAATTTTGTTAATGATTTAATTTGCCTATTTTGGGGGCAAGTCTGGAATTTTAAAAGCATTTATTCAATTAAGCAATTACTGAGAGAGTAACATATGATAATAACTGAAACAAATATAGAAGGAAATATGCATTCTTTCTACCTTAAGTTTATCTATCAGAAAAAAAATGTAAAAATACTTATAAAGGATTGTGATGGAAAGAAAAGGATGTTAAGTGTATCTAAACTGGGAAAGAAGCAATAAAACTACTTCTATTTACAGATAACACGATCTTACACATAGAAAATCCAAAAAATTTCATAAAGAAGCTATGGGATCTAATAGAAAGATTCAGCAAAGTGGCAGGACACAAGCCCAACACACAAAACTAAGTTGGGTTCCTTTACCCAAACAAGGACAACTCCAAAAAGAAAATCAAGAAAACAATAGCATTTAGAATAGCTCCCCAAAGTATTAAATACCTAGGAATAAACCTAACGAGGGATGTTTAAGACTTATACAATGAAAACTATAAATCACTGTTGCAAGAAACTAAGAGACATACATAAATAGAAGAACATTCCATGTTCATGGATCAGAAGATTTAACATTGTGAAAATGTCAATACTACCCAAAGTGATCTATAGATACTAAGCAATCTAGATTCAAACTCCAACATCATTTTTTACTGAAGTGAAATAAACTAATCTCCAACTTTATACAGAAAGGAAAGTGCCCCCCCACCCAGAGCCAACGCAATATTGAAGAAAAAGAACAAAGTAGGAGGCCTCACACTTCCCAATTTCAAAACGTATTATACAGCCACAGTAATTAAAACAGACTAGTACTGGTTCAGTAACAGATACATAGACCAATGGAACAGAATAGAGAATCCAGAACTAAATCCATCCATCTTCGGGGCAGCTGACTTCAGCAAGGGGTCAAAGTCTGTTCAATGGTGGAAAAAACAGTCTCTTTAACAAATAGTGCTGGCAAAATTACATATCCGTTTGCAGAAAAATGAAATAAGATCCATACATCACACCATACACAAAAACTAACTCAAAATGATAAAAGACCTAAATATTAAAGTTAAAACCAAAGTCCCTGGAAGATAATATAGAGACAAAACTATGGGACCAAATTTTCTTTAGAAATAGATTTTCAGTCACAATTACAAATGCACGAATAACAGAAGACCAATTAGATAACTCGGATTTCTTAAAAATTAAGTACTTATGCTCATCAAAGACTTTATGAAAAGAGAAAAAGAGGTCCTACAGACTGGGAAAAAATATTTGCCAATGACATATCTTATAAGGATCTAATCTGTAAAATATGTAGATAACTTCAGCAACTCAACAACAAAAAGACAATCCAATTAAAAAAGGGGTAAAGGACGTGAACAGACAGTTCACCAAAGAGGATGTTCAAGCAGCCAACAAATACATAAAAAGATGCTTGCAATCATTAGCCGTCAGAGAGACACAAATCAAAACTACAATGAGATACCCATCTTACCCCTGCAAAAATGGCAGTGATCAAAAAAGACAGAAAAACAACAAATGCTGGCAAGGTTGTAGGGAGATTGGAACCTTGATCCACTGCTGGTGATATTGTAAAATTGCATAATCACTATCGAAAATGGCAAGGCATTTCCTATAAAAGCTAGAAATAGAAATATCTTATGATGCAGCAATTCCGCTCCTAGATATATACCCTAGAGACCTAATAGCAGTGAAACAAATGGACATATGCACACCTATATTTACTGCAGCATTATTTACCATAGCAAAAAGATGTAAACAACCTATGTGCTTATTAATGCATGAATAGATAATCAAATTGCAGTACATACATACAATGGACTAAAACCTAGCCCATTACCACTGAGCCAATTTTGACTCATAGTGACCTATAGGACAGAGTAGAACTGTCTTATAGGGTTTCCAAGGAGCAGCTGGTAGATTCGAACTCCTGACTTTTTGGTTAGCAGCCAAGCTCTTAACCACTGTGCCATACTACACAGTTTTAGAGAATAATGATGATTTCTCAAAACATGTTATAATATGGATGAATCTGGAAAACATTACGCTCAGTGGAATAAGTCAATCACAAAAGGTAAATATTGCTAAAAAATCCAAAATAAATAAATAACCCAGACAATAAATTTAAAGCATTTTTCAGTTAAAAAAAGGTAAATATTGTATGATCTCGCTTTTATAAAAAGAAAAGAATAGGTATACATACAAAAAACAATGTTCTTTAGTGGTTACCAGAGATGGGAGGGGAAGGAGGGGGAATCACTTTCTAGAGAGTAGACACGTGTTATTCCTGGTGATGAGAAAGGCAATGAGAAATGTGGGTGAAGTCTCACAACTTGACCAAGGTAAATAATGACACTAAGAAGTACACAAAAATTAGGGACATTTTTCATAAATGCTATAACATATACGATTTTGCAAAAACAGCAATATCAATCAAAAAATCTATGTGTGGTTACATAGGTAGATAAGTATGCATGTATGTGTATTGGAAGGTATATGTGTGTATATGCTTGTGCATGTATAGGTGTAACTGTAGACATAGCTATACACATGTTTGCCTGTGTTGTATATATATTCATATATGTAATAAAACACATAGAGAGCAATAGGTATGGCTTTTTGGTTTTGATGACTCATTGCAGATTTTGATCTCCAGAATGATAAGATTATAAATTTGTGTTATTTTAAACCACTGGGTTTGAGGCAATTTGTTACAGCAGCAATAGGTAACATATATAGTCATCTTTATGGAATGCTTATTTTGGCTATAAAACGGCATTTATTGCAAAATCAGCAAAACCTATTAACAAGCTAATCTTAAAACTCTTATTTCTATATCCTCAGTCCCTCATAAAGTATAGATTGGCCAACATTTGGGATTTGGACCATTTAATTGGGGAAAAAACAGTTAAATTTCTGTAGTCACAAGACCTCTAATTTGGCTCGTAAAAGTCACTCTGGAGATGAGTTATTTATTTTTCTGTTAGCATCCCTAACCACTAACTGTGCTTACAAAGAATAGATTTGAAAGATGCTTACATCCCCACCCTTCCTTCCGTATTAGACGAAATACTGACGTGTGGATTCCAGAAGAAACAAGCCTGCAGTGGACAGTTCAGGCTCTGTGCTTTAAGGACAACCCATGCCTTATATATCCGTACTTACCACCTGTGAATTGCTCAAATGGGGGCTGCTGTCAGAACATCAGCATGACTACTAAGAATCTAGTGATATAGAAAGTGTATGCATTACCTTTTTAAAGTAGTGACCTTATCCCAGGTTATTAGATGTCTCAAAGACTGTGTGACCCTCACCAACTATCTACTTCTCCTCCTTTGAGGAGGAGGGATAAGCAGGTAGAAAGGGAACGTGAATACCACTACCTCATCCGAAGTGTATATCGTCTATTAAGGGTTTGACTCTGAGAATTGTGCTTTGGATGAAGAAAGAAATACATAGTCTTGGTATATTATCTGGATATTTTGTTTTGTTTTTTTTTTTTTTACAAGGGAAAGGAATCCAACATGAATAGCTTGGTGTTCAGGCAGATTTCATTGTTTCCTAAATTCCAAGGAGGGATTGAACAATCAAACGTTTAAAAAGGAAAGAAGGCAAAGCTTTAAAAACCTAGGACTGAGTTCAGGCTCCACATTTTCCCAGACAGGCGTCTCTGTTCAGCCTTCCTGCCTGTTTCTTTCTTCTTGTTGGATTTACATTCTCATGCAATAGGACTCCTCCATAAGCCATATCTGGTTGCTCCCAGAAGTTCAGAACTTCATTCCCAGGATCTGCATCACCAGGGACAGATTGGCTCTCCCATTCCTATAAAAATATCCTGGAAGAGGACTCTAAAGATCATACATTGGCCAATTTTTCAACCTCTGAATAAATTCTTTGAGGAAGCCGCATAAGAACATGGTTTTCCTATGGGAATCAGATCATCAGAGTGGAGTCTGGAATGGTCCTAGAAGAATGAGAAGTACAGTTCTCAGAAGAAAAGAAGCACCATAGTCATGTCAAAAAAAAAAAAAGAAAGAAAAGAAAAAGAAAACTTGCCATATAATAGTTCCCATTTTCATGAAAAGATTTTGTAGAAGCTTCACGGAAAGAAGGACTGAGGGCTAAAAGGAGAAAACTTTCCAAAACTATAACCTATCATGGACAGTATGGATAAATATTTATAGAATAAATTATAACTCATGAAGGAATGGACAATGAAGGTTAGAGGGTTTCAGACCCTCAGGTAAATGGGATATTCAATGTTGCCCCAAACATATAATGTTCTGCTCCCCTGCCTGGTCAGTTTCTCAAAGCTTGTGGGACTGGTTACTAGTTACGTGTTTATTGTTCATTTACATACTGTGTTGCAATATCTGTTTATTTGTCTTCCCTTCCCCTGGACTGTGTAAACCGCTTGCCTACTAAAGGCAGGAAATACACGTGTATTGTTTACAGCTGTATCTTGAATGCCGACTCCAGTACCTGGTAGAATGTAATCCCCAATACGGTTTAGTGTCTAGTACTCTGATTCATGAACTGGCACAATTATTATAATTTAGTGATCAGTTAATCCTCAGAATCTAGCCTAGTGCACGGAAATGCTGTTGTCACTTCTGACTCACAGTGACCCTATAGGACAGAGCAGAATTGCCCCACAGGGTTTCCAAGGCTATAAATCTTTATGGAAGCAGACTGCCACATCTTTCTCCCACAGAGCAACTGGTGGGTTTGAACTGCTGACCTTCTGGTTAACAGCCAGGTGCTTAACCACTGCACCACCAGGGCTCTTTGTGTGGAACATAGTAGGTATACAATGATTCTTTTTTTTCCGTTCCCAGATTTTTCCATCACCTTTAACAGAAGCTCACTGTTCCCTAAGCACTGAGTCCTCCTCTCCCCTCCCTCCCATCCGCCCCTGATAACCATTAATAACACTCTGATCTCTCCACTTGCCTATTCTAGATACTTCATATAAGTGGGATCGTACAAGATTTGTCCTTTCTGTGACTGATTTATTTCACTAAGCATGATGTTTTCAAGGTTCATCCATGATGAGAAAAAAACACTTACAGACTGACATATTTATGTAACTTTTCTTGGGAGAGTTGACTTTTCATTTTACGTAGTGAAGAACCAAACCCATTTATCACAAATACTGAGCCAAAGATCCAATAAATCACTTTTATTCTCTGAAGTGACTATAGGTGCTGACCAGTGCACATTCCAGCCAATCTTTGGCTGTTCTTCACTATTTGAATGGCCCTACGTGCTGCAAATGGTTTGCACTCAACTACTAACCTAAAGATTGGCAGTTCGAACTCACACAGTAATGCCACAGAAGAAAGGCCAGGCAATCTGCTTCCACAAAGATTACAGCCAAGAAAACCATATAGAGCAGCTCCACTTTATAACACATTGGGTTACCATGCATTGGAATCAACTCAATGGCAAGGGGTTCAGGTGGACTGGGGAGATTCCCAGTTACCTCTGATGCCAATGCGTTGCAGGGCTAACCACTGTGAAGGTTGCATGAGAGAACTCTGAAATACCAGGCTGCCTGTGTGCTATTCTGCTTGAACTTTAGTGTTATGGTAAGAGTTAACAGTCCTTTGTCCCTATTTTAACCTCCAGCCTGTGTCTATTTGAGCCATCAAACCAATTGAGTGGAGTTATGCTGTGAAAAGATTCCAAATGAGAGTTTCATTCACATTTAAAAAGTCCTATTGCCGTGACTTCCTCTGCTTGGCCTTGGGAAAAGAAAATAAAATCATATATCAATATCCAAGTGCTACAAAAAACACACCGTGCACTTTCTCCTTTCACTGGTTCATAAGACTGGATTTCTGTCTACAGCATGGAAGTTCAATAAGAACTCATTCTGTAAGGGCATGAGGACTAATTTTCTTTTTAGCGTTCCATACGAATAATTTCACATAAAAATTCTCATGCGATTAGAAATTAGACAATTTCCATGGCACCACCAACTACAAGGGAAACGTCAAGAACAATGAGAAAATGCGTGCTGTGTCAGATCACAGGGTTAACTTGTTCTATCTTTTCGTTAAGTATCTAAGATGAGATAAAAATTAAGATGTGAAAAAAGGAGAACAAAATAAAGTTGCAGGCCTCACAGAGCTCATCAAATAATTAGGTAGATAACACCTATATGTGAAAAGAGTATAAGGAAGAATAAACTAAAAAGCGAGAACTCTTACTTTGATAAATTTCATCAAGGTGCCATGGATGGTACAAGCTCCATTACATCGTCCATATATAGTTAGATATATATCTCAGCATAGGCTTCCACTCATTCATTCAATTATTATTTATAGCCACTTCTTGTTCATGTCAGGACTAATAAGCACTGTATCTTTAACACTTCACAATATTTACAAACTAATTCTATATACATTTTCTCTCTACTTTTACATTTAGTGCTGGGTCATCCAATTAGTGTATAACAAATCTAGGTTAGAACAGAATTACTTATACTTCTTAGTAACAATGACACTCAATAGGTGTTGGTACAAGTTCTGGATTTTGGTAAGAATTCAGCTGTGGCTTGTAGCTAAGCTCAGTATTTCTCCTCCTGGAAGCAAGCTGACTTACACAGATGGATGACTACTACCTCATCCTTTGCAATGTCAGGGTGATATGCTTGAATCTAGTTGCAGAACTAACATTCTCTTTTCCAGGACTATTTGACCCCTCAGTCAGTGGCTTCCTTGAGTTACACTATGGGGTTTTCCTTCACCTTACTTTGGGGGATTCACGTACTACTACTACCAGTTGCCACTGAGTCGATTCTGATCCATGGCAACCCCATGAGTGTCAGAGCAGAACTGTGCCTCACACAGTTTTCAATGACTGATGTTTTGGAAGTAGATTGCCAGGTCTTTCCACTGAGAAACCTCTGGGTGAACTAAAATTATAGAATATTTTATTCCTTCAGAAAGTCACAAGAATATTTTCATTTGCTTCATTCAGGGTCATCTATAGAAATATCAAAGGGGAAAAGGGTGATCATATTTAACTGCCAAGAAAATATCTGTTTCCCTGAGAAGTTTGTTATAGACTTTCTTCTGGAACTTGTGAATCATGTAACTCATTGCGGTAATTTTTGCTCTGGCTTCCCGTATATCCAGATATCAGAGTTAAATCTATGATTCAGTGTGAAAATTTTTGAATTTCTCTACAGCTTGGATATTGATGTGTTAGGTTTCTAATTCCAATTTCAAGCAGATTTGATAATCAATTTTAACACATATCCTTGATCTTTTCTTTAACAATATTTTTATGCTTCATTTTAGCTTACTCAAATCTTCTAACAAAGAATATAAAACATTATAAATAAATAATAGGAAGTTCACTTGTTTGGGATTTTAATGACTACTTAATATGTCAAAATAAACATATTATAAGCATCTGAACTTTTCACAGGGACTTTGTCTTGCGTATGAAATCATAATTTAAGAATTTTGGAACGTACTTTCCAAAGTTTCTTGAAGTGAGAGGTCAGTACTACTTAGTTACTACTATTTTTGAAGATAAATTTAATTTTAGAACCTGGTTCAATGACTGCATTATATTTTTCATCTTTTTTATCTCTCTTGGTTGTTTTCATGCTCATTAGATTGGATATCCGTAAAAGAGTGTTTGGCAAAATAAAACGTACATATAGTAATAAATGGAACAGAATTAGTTCTCTAGTTCATGCTTGTTTTGAAATCAATGTCATATAGCACCGTCATTATAAAACATAACAGGGCAGACAGAGGTTTATTAAAAATATATTATCTTTACAATTTTACATGCATTAAATATGTCAAGCCTTTTCCAATTCTTTCACTTTTTCAGCCCAAAACGGGAGGAGATTTCAACAGGGGAGTTTCTCTTGTGCCTGGGTTTGGCTGAGTTACAGAATTTCTTAATCCAAAAAAACAGATTTCATTACTTTATGCGAAGATAAATCTTGTTAAATATCTGTGTTAGTTTTCCTTCTGAAAAGAAAGAACATACTCTTTTCTAATATCACTTGGCAGTCATTAAAACATAATATAACTTACTAAATTTGCTGATAAGCTAAGTGTAAACTTCACAATGATAAAGTGAGTGGAAGACCACAAACCTAAATTTCAGAGCCAATGTGACATTTGGGCTGCAAGTGTAGAGAAATGAAAAGCCTTTCAATAGGCTCTGGGGCATTTTTTCTACGTGGGATGATTTAATAAGAATATTTCCCTACACTGACTGTCTGGAATACTCATCAGAGAAGCATATCTCTGGCTGCTTTACCCTTTAGGGCCACTGTGCTCAGTCTATATCAAAACCTTTTCCTCCTTACCACGTTGTCTCTTAGATCCTATTCTTTATGTGTAACCAGATAAGAGATTTTCACTACTCTTGTAGGAAATTCAAGTTTTAATGAGAACAAATGACCAAATGTTGCTTGAGTGATTTGATCAATGTCTGTGGGTTATGGAAAAATTTCAAAACAGTGACAGGCCCCAAAACCATGCCACATGGAGAAGTATTTAATATTAGTTTTAGCAGGTTTGACCGCAAATCCATAAACATTAGCAGAAGTACCTTCTGGCAACGGAGGTCTAATTTTGTGCTCTCTGAATTGACATTTCTAGGATTTTGCTAAATATTTCTAGAAAAAAATTATAGCTTAGCACACTGCAGTGAAAATTTTTTGATGATCTCAGTGTCCAACTGGTTACATTAAATATTCTATACAAAAATGCCAAAATTATCATAGAACATGTTTAATAACATAGAAAAAATGTTCAAAAGATAGTATTATGTGAGTATAATGAGACAAAAATATATTATAAAGTTATTATCCAAATTATGTATAAATAGCCAGTTAATAAGCTAAAATGGGAGGAAAATCAACTCAAAAACTTTACTCTTCTACCTCCAAAAATATTATTTTTCTCCTTTAAATATTCCTTAATGAAATAAATTCTGTTTTTCTAAATTCTCAGGTAATTTTGAAGCATATTTATATTTAGAGTCCTAATATTTTTCATTTAACCCCTTATATATTTCCTAATTAACATGTGGGATTCACGTAACTCATCTGAACACCTTAAGTCCATGGCGGTGATTTCAGCCAATTACCTAATAAAACTACTACCCGTCCATCAGTTTGTCATACTGTTGTGGCTTGCCTGTTGCTGCGATGCTGGAAGCTATGCTGCTGGTGTTTCAAATACCAGAATGGTCACAAAGGTTGGACAGGTTTCAGCAGAGCTTCCAGACTAAGACAGCCTACGGAGAAAGGCCTGGAGATCTTCTTCCAAAAATCAGCCAATGAAAACCTTATGGATCACGACAGAGCGCTGCCTGATATAGTGCTAAAAGATAAGACTCCTAGGTTGGAAGCCACAATGGCTTAAAATACACAGTGGCTGCAACAATGGACCCCATCATACCAACGATTGCGAAGATGGTGCAGGATCAGGCAGGTTTTGTTCTGTTGTACGTGGGTTGCATTAGTAGGAGCTAACTAAATCACAACTAACAACAACAATAATCTAATAAAAGCCATGTAATACGTTACCAGTGCCAGTGACCGTCAACCTCAAACAAAGACTCGTACATCAATAAATCACACGCTAATTTATAGGTAGCGATTAGACTTTCAATAGTTTAGCAAGAAATTGAAAAGCATCAATCTTGCTTCAGAACATGAGTCATAGTGACAAGAAGAATAAAGGGTCACTGATATAAAGAAAGAAAATAATTGCAGAGAAAGAGTTATACATTGTAGTAAATTCTGGAAAAAAACTGTGCGGTGAGCAACTCATTGACATACATATTTTTCCACAAAGTTCCTCTTGGGATGGTAGAAGATGAGAGAACAACCATGCAGAGAATCCTGTCTTCCAACATTACATTCGTGTGGTCATGCCACATTTCAGCCTCCACCAATGCTCTAGGTTTCTCCACGTCACTAACCTTCCATCAAAATAAGTGAGCAAAGGAAAAAGGAATTTGCCTTGGTTGGCACTTGAATGTCATCTCCACCATGGGAATGTAGCAAGGAGTTACCTTCAGGCCAGGAGTGTCTGTTGACTTTACTGATTATCTAATACACACCAGGTATTTTTCTTGTGGTATTTTATTTTCTCTGCATAATAACCCTATAGCACAGGCCCTATTATCTACATTTTACAGATGTAGGAGTTGAAACTCAATGGCATACTTTGATTTGCTAGAAAGAGGTACAGTTTGGGTGCACATAGCTGCCAGCTTAACTTAATATCACATTATATCATATTATGCCATAGTATGTCATTATATCATATAATATTACATATCATAACATTACATCATTGTGTCTTCATGCTAGAGGGAACATTTCTTGAGAATCTAAGGCACTGTAAACATTTTCAAGGGATTCCTGCAATTTTCAAGCTTTTTAATTCAATAATTTACTTATTTGTTTAAATTAATATACAGCAAAATTGACTTTTAAAAAAAAATTATATTAGATTCACCATAAAAGACCTACCTTTTCTCATAGGCCCACACCTGCTTCCTTCTCTTCCCACCAGCTCCACCTAGCACATTAAACATTATCTTAAAGACCCTCTTCCAATCTCAGTTTATCCATAGTGAGTATTGATAATAACTGAGTTGTTTTCATTCTCCTGTGTAATTCTGTAAGATTCTTTGCTTGAATCCTTATGCATTGATTAATATCTGTTGAAATGTGTTTTGTTAGTTTAGTTCACTCTCTTGTGGCTCCTTTGTCTTTGTAAATTCAAATCTGCTCTGTAAATTTGAAATAAATATGTTAACAATACCAACAACGTATTTAGTGTTTACTATGGATGATGTGCCAGGCATTTTATTAAATAAAATTCTTCTTCTTATTATACTATCTCATGTAATGCCTACAAAATTGCTAAGAGGTTTGTCTATTGCCCTTTTTTTTACATTTTAGGATACAGGTTCAGTGAGATTAAATAAAGAAGTCAAATGCTAGTATTTTGTGGTGGAGAAAAAAAATGCTCCTTGATTTAATCTGAAGATAAATTTAAAAAATTAAAAATATAAAAAAAAATCTGGGAATGGTCTTAGAAGTCATTCACTTCCATATTTTTTCCAACTGCACCCTACAGCTTCTCACTGTGATACTTTGTCCTGGTAGGACTGGAAAGCAGGAAGAATTCACCCCACCTCCCCTTCATCAATTAGAATATTTCTTCCTTTATCAATTTTATTTTGAGATAACAATGTAAGATTTCATTCAGACAAAGGAATGTTGAAAATATCTAACCTAAGCTCATAGCAAAATGTAATATAAAGATCATGAGCTACGTTGTGCTTGCATCTCAGTTCTTCCAATAAGCTAAGGCTTAGTTTTTCATATGTATTAAATGAGAAAATTTAGTCTTATCTCAATGGATTTTTGTAATGTTTGCAAGGATATATGGAAATGCAACAGTATGTGAAAAGTACCTAGAACCTAATAGCAAGAGTTTTAGGTTGCACTTTCAATCACTTGGTCCTCCGCAGGATCTCACGTGAAGTGACCTTTCAGCTCTACTTGAATACACCTAGTGAGAGACAACTTACTATCTGTCAGGGGCTAACTAGTTTTTGTCTTTGAACAGTACCGACTGACAGCAAAATGATCTATATGACAATGGAAACTTTCACAAATATCAGTTTTTGTTATTGCTTGCATGACAACTCAGATTGGAGTAGCTTCTGAGACTCGTTTTCCAGTTACTGCTTGGTGTTTGTCCCGATTTCCTGGTGTCTTTACAAAGCATGTTGTGATTGCATGATGCCCTTGACAAACTGTCACCTGAAGACTAAAACGTGTAAGTACCAATAGCTACTACAGACGTCCCCGGGTTACGAACGTCCGACTTACGTACAACCCATAGTTACGAACCAATCCCTGTAAAGCCTATTATATTAAAAATTCAAAGTATGTACAATGTTTCCTAGTAACAAACGGGTGCTACTTTGCAACACACATCAAAACATTGTTCTTATTACTGTATTATTTTGTTAAATATATTTTAGTGTATCTAGAAGTGTTTCTTTAACTTTTTTTATGCGCAGAAAGGTACACTATATACTATATAGTAAGGCAAATATTCGACTGACATTAGATACAAACTGTACCTAACTGCTCCAACTTACATACAAATTCTATTTAAAGACTGTTTTCAGAATGGAACTCACTCGTAATCCCGGGACTGCCTGTACCGCATTCCCTACACTTCAGTTTTGCGTTTCAACACATTTTCTCTCATGCCCTGTTTGTCCTGCATTTTGTCAAGGGAATTTATAAGAAACTTCTCACGGCTTTTATAACACCAAACTGACATGCCACTATGGCAGAGAAAGCAAAGAAGCTGATTGAAACTCCATGGTTCAGTATCAAATGGAGAAGGGACATAATATCTCATCCCATGTATTTCTCATCCGTCTATGTTAGGTCTGGCTTCATTGAAAAGAAGCACGTTGCAGAGTCATACATGAAATATGCTGAAGTTTTTTAAAAAACACATATTTTCTGAATTTTACATAATAGGGGCTAATTTCAAACAAACATTAAACTAAAGAAATATATCAAAAAGAAAATAAATTGTATCACATAATCCAGTTATCACTATGGTCAGCCTCCAGATGGATTTTTTTGTTTGCTTCTTTTTAAAACAAAAATCTATCTCCAAGATCAACCTTGTGGAGATCATATTGTAAAAGTTTAAATCTACCTTAACGTTATTGTTGTTGTTAGTTGCAATCAAGTCAGCCCCCCAATTCTTGGTGACCCCGGGCATAAAAGAATGAAATGCTGCCAGGTCCTGCACCATCTCCATGATTGGTTGCAGAATGGACCATTGTAATCCATACGGTTTTCATTATATGATGCTCAGAGGCAGATCATCAGGCCTGTCTTCCTAGTCCATCTTAGTCTAGAAGCTCCACCGAAACCTATTCGGCGTCACTGCAACAAGCAAGCACCCACTGACAGGTGAGTGGTGGCTGCGTATGACGGTGCACTGGCTGGGAATCGAACCTTAGTTCTCCCTCACCTAAGGCAAGAATTCTACCACTGAGGCACCAATGCCTTATTCTATCAATAATTGTCTAAATAATTAAAAACACTAGTAAACATATTTAAAAGACGGAATATAATACATACACAAAAATAAGCTTTACTTATTTGACTTTCATTTGATATCCTTCTAAACACCTGCCACATATGTTAATTTTGAGGTATTTGTAAGTTTTGAACTTTGAAAATTTCTAATTTGAAGAAACATATATATTTACATATTTAACTATACGTGTATTCCATATATATATATCCCGTTGCTGTTGAGTTGATTCCTACTCAGAGTGAACTTGTAGAGCAGAGTCACGCTGCCTCATAGGATTTCCAAGGTTGTAGTCTTTCCAGAAGCAGACTGCCACATCTTTCTCCCACAGAGAGGCTGGCGGATTTGAACCGCCAATCTTCAGGTTAACAACTGAGCACTTAACCACTGTACCACCAGGGCTCGTACATGTATTTAAATTTATATATTTATGTTTATATTTTATTCATCCAACTATTATGAGAATGATGCAGAACCTGGCAGTGTTTTGTTCTGTTGTACATAGGATTGCTATGAGTTGGAACCAATTCGACGGCATATAATGACAACATATATTCATACATATATACATATGTATGCATATATATAAATTACATGTATATAGTTAAATATACACATATTTATATATAATACATATATATGTACAAATTACATATATATAGTTAAAATATATATAATATAAACTCTACAAACTGACAATATAATTAAAAAGTTCTATTTTCGTCAGACTATCTAAGAAAAAGCTAGGAAAAGTTTGACATTTTATCTATTACAGGTCCCTCATTTTTAGACATTTAAGACATTTCTAAGTGCTCAGCCCAAGACATGAATAAACTTGCACGTGGACATCTAGAATACTAGGAACAAAACTAACATTAGGTCCCATGATCTCTCACCGTTCCATCACTGGCAAGAGGTGAGAAATGCATTTTTGCACTGGCTTTGTTTAATATCCCATTCTTTTCTACTCATCTACTCCTCTTACAAGTTTTCCACTTGTCTAACATAAATTTCTCCTTCTCAGTATCTTTGAAGTCTGTAGGAGAGAAATTAAATTAGTTTGACTTCACCCATCACCAGACTGAATCCCTACTAGTCTATAGAAATGACACAAGTTAAGTCCCACACCTGACAACTTCAAAATCTGGGAAGCTTTCACAAATATCCAAGAGCTTTTCCAACTACTTCTCCTCTAATACATATTTTTGACTCAAACTGCTTCATATAGGAATTATCCAATTTCATTTTTTATCTTCCCATTTCAAAGAATGAACAGAAGAGAATTAAATAAAGCTGCAATATTTACCACTCCCTCCCTCCTCTCTGATTTTTGCAGAAAAGCAAAACAAAACATAACAAAATTGTGCATGCCTATGCTTAGGATGTTAACAACAGGTCATGTTTTGAAGAATTCCAGAGAAGTTCTCACTGCTAGACTTAGTGCTTAAAATTCTATTCTTTTATTTCTTACAGAATATTTAAAATAATTCTTTAAATGCTAGCTCATCTATAATTTAACCTAAACTATTTCAAGAGAGCAAGCCGAGAAGAAAGTGGGAAGTGGTATGTGGGCGAAGGGCAGTATGTTTTCAAATGGAGAATGTTCTTGAGGAGGGGGACATTTGTTTCCTCCCCTTGCTGATAACATAGAACACAATCGTTAATACAAGATCAAATCTCGAGTTGGCTCATTATAAAGGCTAAGTCCAGAAGGCTTTTCATTTCTTACTGGACCACTTTCTCAACCAAGAAGCTCTGGGTATAACAAGATCCCATCGAGGTTCACTTTTCCCTTTCTGTATAAACATGTAGTGTTAAAGAGACATGTCCCTCTAATGAGTTCATTTCATGATACACCAGCCTCTTTATTCCAGACCTATGCACAATTCTGTGAGTTGAGATCTCAGAGAATACTATGTTGACTTCATCTTCTCTGTTTGTAACTTCTTCTCCAATAAACCGTACTTTTTATTCATAAAAAGATGTATGTCCATGTATCCACAGAAGGACACTTCGTTTAATCAACAAACATTTAGTTGGCAACTGCCAAAAGTTGTGTAACTGCCAAAAGTTGTGTAGCAGAGCAGGGTCTGGAATACAGTGATTAAAAGACACAGACCAATAACGGGTGCATGCAGGGTGGAAAGACAATAAGTAAATAACTATAATACAAATCACAATGATCATATAAAATTACCATGTATTACTATTTTAAGAGATACACCAAGTGATTCACATGTTCTGTTCGTTTGGGAACCACTCTTTCCAAAAGCTCTAAAATTCTTAACTGTGTATGTCAACCTTTTATTTGCTCCATTCCTAATTCTCTAAAGTTTCCTCTTCCAACTTTTTTTTTAATATCTATGTTATATGATTCTGACATAAGGATCTAATCACCCCTAGAGAGCTGTAGTTATGAATGTTTTTATAAAGAAAGCACAGAATATGATGCAGGGCTCTTGCATAACAGAAGATTAAGTTAATTAGCAAAAACTATAAATGCAAATTGAGTTACATCACTGTTGCCGTGAAATCAACTGTTGCTAAACTGAGGAGATCTGGTTACAAGCGAAGGTGAAAAATAAGGAATAGACCTTTGAATTATCCTTAATCTGGGGCAATAAGGAAAATTGGTTTGATTCCCAGGTATTAAGTTTTGTCCTCTCATTTAATGATTGAAACTTTCAGTTAGCTTAACATTAAACCAAAGATAAAATTGCTAAATTATCAATTCAACTGAAAGTGGAACAGTGCTAATATTAGTAAACACAATCTTAACATTTAACCTTATTTATAATAAATAATTTGTGTTAGGAGCTTACTATTTGCAAAACATTGTGTTAAGTACTTACCTGCATTATCTTACTCAATTTTCACCATAATCATAAGAAGTAACTATTATTTTATCTACTCTGTAGATATGAAACTAAAGATTTAAGAGTTTTATGAAGAAAGTAGCACAAATACTCACGATTAGTAAATGATTCTCGTGATCAAGAATATTTTAATTCATTGCCATAGGGTTTATTCTGGTTGACCATACATATTTTATTTATTATTTGAAAATGATTTTTTTTTTAATGAACTTTCTTAACAAAGAAAAAGAAAGAGTACAGTGTTTTTCTTCCGAATGTTCTGGTATGCTGGATTAATTTATACCTTGAATGTATGATGGAACGATGGCAACAGCATTAATTTATTTCACAAACTGAAAGCAGGTCTTTCAACTGGAAAAGTAAACTTGCTCCAGTAGAGCTAAAAGTCTTGAATTCTAGAGCGGATGCCATAAATTAGAAGTTTAGTTCACTATAGTTCATCAATGTTGGAGACCTGCATAAGGAGGGACAAGAATCCATGACTCACTTGTATTGAAATTAATTGATTAACAGCATTAAATTGGCATAATTACATTAACTGATTTCTTTTTTGTTCCACTCCTAGTGTGATCATGTAAATTAGGAAAATTCCCTCAGCTCAGAAGTTTGAAATGAAGTCACTTGCCTCTTGAGTATATTGACTTAGCACAGAAGTATTTTTCTCTTTTGAGAAACATGCACGTTTTAGATCTGTCGTTTCTTAATGAAATAACAAGTGGTCACAAGCAGGCCAACTTCTTTCTCTAAATTTTTAATTGCTAACACAAGAATCATACTCAATTAAATGAGAAAGCATTCACCTTTATTTATTTATTTATGTAAAATTTATACAGCTTAATTTCTTTTTTCATAATGGACTCATATCTTTTTAGGTCAGTGAGTTCTTCCTATTCACACCACGAAGAAGGGTAAGAACAAATATACCTATATCTACATTTTTTTTTACTTAGAATTGTCATTCTACCTTCAAAAACTACTGATTTATATTGTACAGTTGAAATATATTTCATCTACATGTAACTGAAGATCCTGGCCTTTGATATATACAAAGAGAAATAAATACACAACAGTAATTTGAAACATTTGTTGTGGTTATTGTTGTTAGGTGCCTTCTAGTTGGTCCAACTCACAGTGACACTATGTACAACAGAATGTATTGTGCCATCCTCACAATCACTGTTATGCTTGAGCCCATTGTTACAGCCACTGTATCAATCCATCTCGTTGAGGGTCTTCCTCTTTTTTGCTAACCTGTACTTTACCAAGGATGATGTACTTCTCCAAGGACTGATCCCTCCTGACAACATGTACAAAGTATGTAAGATGTAATCTCGCCATCCTTCCTTCTAAGGAGCATTCTGGTTGTACTTCTTTAAGACAGATTTGATACAACTTTTGGCAGTCCATGGTATAGTCAATATTCTTCACCAACACCACAATTCAAAGGCGTCAATTCTTCTTCAGTCTTCCTTACTCATTGTCCAGCTTTCGCATGCATATGAGGTGATTGACAACACCATGGCTTGGTCAGGTGCGCCTTGATCTTCAAGGTGACGTCTTTGGTTTTCAACGATTTAAAGAGGTCTTTTGTGGCAGATTTGCCAGATGCAATGCACCCTTTGATTTCTTGACTGCTGCTTCCATGGATGTTGATTGTGGATCTGAGTAAAATGAAATCCTTGACAACTTCAATCTTTTCTCTGTTTCTCATGATGTTGCTTATTGATCCAGTTGTGAGGATTTTTGTTTTCTTTATGTTAATGTGTAATCCATACTGAAGGCTGTGGTCTTTGATCTTCATCAGTAAATGCTTCAAGTTCTCTTCATTTTCAGCAAGCAAGATTGTGTCATCTGCTCAACACAGGTTATTCATAAGTTTTCCTCCGAGCTTGATGCTCCATTCGTCATATAGTCCAGCTTCTTGGATTATTTGCTCACCATACAGAATGAATAGGTATGGTGAAAGGATACAACCCCGACCCACACCTTTCCTGACTTTAAACCACACAGTATCCCCTTGTTCTGTTTTAACAACTGCCGCTTGATCTATGTACAGGTTCCTCATGAGCACAATTAAGTGTTCTGGAATTCCCATTCTTGGCAATGTTATCCATAATTTGTTAAGAACCGCACAGTTGAATGTTTTGCATAGTCAATAAAACACAGGTAAACATCATTCTAGTATTCTCTACTCTCAGTCAGACTCCATCTGACATCAGCAATGATATCATTGGTTCCACATCCTCTTCTGAATCTGGCTTGGGGCTTGCATGTTGCTGTCATGCTGGAAGCTATGCCACCGGTATTCAAATACCAGCAGGGTCACACATGGTGGACAGGTTTCAGCTGAGTTTCCAGACTAAGACAGACTAGGAAGAAGGACCTGTCGATCAACTTCTGAGAAGAATTAGCTATTGAAAAACTTATGAAGAGGAACATTGTCTGATATAGTGCTTGAAGATGGGCCCCTCAGGTTGGAAGGCACTCAAAACACCACTTAGGAAGAGCTATTTCCTCAAAGTAGAGTTGACTTTAGTGACATGGATGGAGTTAAGCTTTCAAGACCTTCATTTGCTGATGTGCCACAACTCAAAATAAGAATAAATAGCTGCAAACATCTGTTAATAATCGGAACATGAAATGTATGAAGTATGAATCTAGGAAAATTGGAAATCGTCAAAAATGAAATGGAACACATAAACATTGATATTCTAGGCATTACTGAGCTGAAATGGATGGGTATTGGCCATTTAGAATCAGACAGTCATACGGTCTACTATGCCAGGAAAGACAACTTGAAGATGAATGGCATTGCATCCATCGTCAAAAAGAACATTTCAAGATCTATCCTGAAGTATAATGTTGTCAGAGATAGGATAATAGCCATAGGCCTACAAAAATGACCAGTTAACACAACTATGATTTCAATTTACCCACCACCCATTAAGGCTAAAGATGAAGAAATTGAAGATTTTTATCAACTTCTGTAGTCTGAAATTGATCAAACATGCAATTAGGATGCATTGATAATTACTGATGACACTGGAATGCAAAAGTTGAAAACTAAGAAGGATCAGTAGTTGGAAAATATGGCCTTGTGATAGAAACAACGCAGGAGATCACATGATAGAATTTTGTAAGACCAACGACTTCTTCATTGCAAATACATTTTTTCACCAACATAATTGAAGACTATACACATGGGTGTCACCAGATGGAATACACAGTAATCAAAACGACCACATTTGTGGAAAGAGATGATGGAAAAGCTCATTATCATCCATCAGAACAAGGCCTGGGGCCAACTGTGGAACAGACCATCAATTGCTCATACGCAAGTTCAAGTTGAAACAGAAGAAAATTAGAACAAGTCCACAAGAGCCCAAGTACAACCTTGAGTATATCCCACCTGAATTTAGAGACCATCTCAAGAATAGATTTGACACATTGAACACTAATGACCAAAGACCAGATGAGTTGTGAAATGACATCAAGAACATTATACATGAAGAAAGCAAGATGTCATTAAAAAGACAGGAAGGAAAGAAAAGACCAAAATGGATGTCAGAAGAGACTCTGGAACTTGTTCTTGAACGTTGAGTAGCTAAAGAAAAAGGAAGAAATGATGAAGTAAAAGATCTGAACAGAAGATTTCAAAGGGAGCTGGAGAAGACACAGTAAAGTATTATAATGACATGTGCAAAGACCTGGAGATAGAAAACCAGAAAGGAAGAACACACTGGACATTTCTCAAGCTGAAAGAACTGAAGAAAAAATTCAAGCCTTGAGTTGCAATATTGAAATATTAAAAGAAGCAGGAAGCATCAAAAGAAGATGGAAGGAATACACAGAGGCATTATACCAAAAAGAATTGGTTGACATTCAAACATTTCCGGAGGTAGCACATGATCAGGAACCGATGGCACTGAAGGAAGAAGTCCAAGCTGCACTGAAGGCATTGGTGAAAAACAAGGCTCTAGGAATTGATGGAATACCAACTGAGATGTTTCAACAAATGAATGCTGTGCCGGAAGTGCTCGCTTCTCTATGCTAAGAAATTTGGAAGAGAGCTACCTGGCCAACCGACTGGAAGAGATCCATATTTATGCCTATTCCCAAGAAAGGTGATCCAACCAAATGCGGAAATTGTTGAACAGTATCATTTTATTTATTATTGCATAATTAAATACTTTTAAACTGCAAATTTATAGAATCTTATCATTAGAATTACTTACAGTCCTCTATTATGTTCAGCTTTTAGAGCAGAAAGCATTGCTATTTCCTATCTTATTCAGAAACTTATAGCTCAGATGACCCTTACTTGACGTATATTTCTTAGTGCAATCAACTTAACAGTACATTCATTTAATAAATATTGATTAAAATTAGATACCATACTGAGTGCTTAAAACATATTGACACACATTTGACCTCATGGAATTTACAAGTAATTAGGTGAAACAGAAATTAAATTAACAATCACAATGCAGTGTGATAAGGTCAGTGGAAAGGAATGTGCCATGGGAAATGGTATACAGAGCACATACTCCAGTCTTGTAGATTCAGAAAAAAAAATATTGGCAAAGTACTAGTTAAGCTGAGACTGTATGGTCACTGTCATGGATTGAATTATGTCCCCCCAAAAATGTGTGTATCAATTTGGCTGGGCCATGATTCCTAGTACTGCATGGTTTTCTTCCATTTTGTGATTGTAATTTTATGTTAAAGAGGATTAGGGTGGGACTGTAGTTTCAAGTTTCAGGTTAGTAATAAGGTCACATCCCTGATCCAATGTAAACGGAGTTTCTCTGGGGTGTGGCCTGCACCACCTTTTATCTTACCTGAGATAAAAGGAAAGGGAAGCAAGCAGAGAGCTGGGGACCTCATATCACCAAGAAAGCAGTGCTGGGAGCAGAGCACATCCTTTGGACCCAAGATCCCTTTGCTGAGATGCTCCCAGACCAAGGGAAGACTAATGACAAGGACATTCTCCGGAGCTTACAGAGAGAGAAGGCTTTCCCCTGGAGCCAGCCAGCACCCTGAATTCAGACTTCTAGCCTACTGGACTGTGAGAGAATAAACTTCTCCTCATTAAAGCCATCCACTTGTGGTATATCTGTTATAGCAGCACTAGATAACTAAGACAGTCATTTAAGAGGTAACTCGGTGAACAGATTGAGGGAGAAAATTCCAGGCACAAAAAGTACAACATGCACAAATACCTACAAGTGGAAAAGGGAGCATGGCAAGTACAAAAACCTGTTGCCATTGAGTTGATTCCAATTCATAGTGACCGTATAGGACAGAATAGAACGGCCCCATAGGGTTTCCAAGGAGTGGCTGGTGGATTTGAACTTCCAGTTTTTTGATTAGTAGCCTGAACTCTTAATCACTGTGCCACCAGGGCTTCTATGGCAAATACAAGGAAGTGACAATGACAAATAGTTAGACCATAGTGTACCACTGGAAGGATAACAAAAGTGAAGGTAGAGAGAGATGAGGGGGCAAATCATGCAGGACACTTTAAACCCTATTTTATCTTATGTTTTATGTTTAGACTATGTGGAGATAATAAGAAAGTTTATCAAGGAGGATAAAATAAATTGATACATATTTTAATCTAGGTACAAGCAGAGAGCAGGAAACATGATAACGCAATCACTAATTCCAGATATTAAACTTGGATTTCAAGTTCTACACTTTGTTTAAAAATACTATAACTCCAATTTTAATAAGTTATCCTACCTGCAACATAAAAAAAAAAAAAATACTGTTGCCTTCATATCAATTCTGACTAATAGCAACACTAACGGACAGAGTAGAACTGCCCATAGGGTTTCCAAGGCTGTAATCTTTATGGAAGCAGATTGCCACATCTTTCTCCTGCAGAGCTTCTGGCAGGTTCAAACCACCAACCTTAAGGTTAGCAGCCAAGTACTTAATTACTGTGTCACTGGGGCTCATTACATGCAACATACTAGACTATAAAAATTACAGTAAACTTGGAGTGACAGAGATCTTGATTAAAACTCACAGTGTTGACACCAGCTAGATACCCTGGGTAATAGCTTCCTTACATAAAAAATAAATATGATTGAAGGAGATGGTTCAAAATGGTGGTATAGTCAGATGCCACATAACCACCCCCCTACCCCCTGCAACAAAGACTCAAAAAACTAATGAAATGGATATAATGACAACTTTGGAACCCTGAGCATCAAATGGAAGGCTGAAGAATCGGGTCAAGTGCTGAGTGGAAGGGAAGATTGTACAAAAACAGCAGACATGGAGAAGTACAGGTCACGGGCTCCTTGCCAGTCAGAGCTGCCCAGCATAGTCATATTGAGACAAAGCCATTGGCGTTCCCAGGTGAGGAGCACAGGAAGGCAACTCCATGGAGCTCTCAACAAGTGATAGAGATAATGGGTAAACAAACCTGGTATGAAACAAGGTGAGTAGGATATGAGCTGGATCAAAAAGGGAAAGCACATGAAGGCAGATAAGAACCTCAGAGATGGTGGTGATCACAGAGATGGGAAGGAGCCAGGAACAAGGGTCGGGACTACTTACCAGTGGCGGTGGGTGGCCATTTGGACAGGAAACACTCACTGAATGGTAAATCCATAGAATAACTCCCCGAGGTCCCTCACCCAGCCAGCTTCCATGCAACCCTCTCTCTCACATCTAACTAACCAAAGCTCCCATCAGGGTGCCTAGCAGAAGCACCCTGACACTCACTCACGTATAGAGTCAGGCAAAAGTGCTCCCTGACAAGCAAAAGATAAGAGCATTCACCTCACTCATTGCACACCCCCCACCGGGTCTTCCCTGTTGGAGGCCTGCAAACTAGCAGCACTCTCTGACCCCCACTCCTCCGCCCCCCCTCCCCCGCACTAGCTCCTAGACCAACCACACTCCCTACTTCTCCACACCGTGTGCCAGGGAACTGCGGATAAGAGGTGAACCGACAACACTGCGCGTTTGTGGATGGGTGGTGGCCCCTCACCCATGCCAGGCGCCTGCAGACCATGCCCCCACAGACCATAGGAGGCCTGTAGACTGACGGCACACATGGCCCTTGGTGCACCCGCGGACCAGCAGCACGCCCTCCCCCGTGCAGCATGTCTGCAGACCTGAAGCTTGCGCTCTGAGCTGCATTCACAGACCAGTGGCACCTCTAGAAATCATATTCTTTGGTTGTTGTTACTTACTGTTTTGTTTTTTGTGTTGCTGTCATTGTTAAATTGTTTTACTAATTTTGTAATGTCTCCATTCCATATAACGTTATGCCACTGACGTCTGCTTGGTTGGTTAGTTTAGTGATCAATTAATTATTAGGCAGATATTTCCTTAAATGTCTTGAACCAATAAGTATTCCGTACTTTTCCAAGAGGCTGTGTGTATGTGTGTGTTAGGGTATAGCTTTAACAATCAGGCAGTTTACAACTCTTAAGAAGCCTTCACACCCTAAGTGTGAAGATAAAGCCTGAAGATAAAACAGGTTTGAGAAATTAGGGTCCTCTCAGGTGTTACCTGGGCATGTACACAGCTCCAAACATGCACTCAGCCTTCTAAAACCTCAGGAATATAACATAGCTTTGCAAAATCACTTATGGACATCTCATTCCACAAATATTCCTTTTGACTTGTTGCCCAGCCACTCACTGGTACAAATTACTGCGACTGAGATGTTAAACAGTTGCCATTAATCTCTCTCTCCCTCTCTTTATATATATAAATGCCCCTTTTATAGCGTTTTTCACGTGGAGCAAGCTGTGAGGCAGGCCAAATAACCACCACAACTTGTGAATAAAGATTTTCCAGGGAGTTGTGAGACAGGTTGAATAGTGACATTGCTCTAGGTATCAAACTTTTGAAGAGCTCCAAACTCAGTTTTTACTCTTGAGTGACTGCAAGATTACACATTTTCACCGTGGCCATAGTTCAAGACTGCTGGGTTCACTAATCACAATTCCTAATTTGTTTGCTATGATCAACTCCTTGCCCTATCTGCCTCATAAAGGGTAGGGCAGGTCCTATAGTAGGAGAAACAAGACCAATTCGGACTCTATGACTCTATGCACAAAGTTTAGCATGTTTACAAAATATGTTAAAAAGTGAGAACAATTTGACCCATAATCAAATAAATAACAAGCATTAGAATATCGCATTCAAATGTTAAAATTAACAAATATTAACTTTAACATAATAATTGTAAAGAAGTTACATAAAATAAATGAAAAAAGGACAAAATTCATGAGATAAATCAAAGATGGAAGATAGAAAAAAGAACTTAAATTATAACAGAGGATAATACTTATAAAGCAGCAAAGGTGCTTTAATCACCTAGAGTGTAGAATATAAAATTAAGACATCATTGAGTGTACTTAACAGCAGACTGGACACAGTACAATAAGGAATTAATAAACTCAGAGTTACACGTATAGAAATTATCCAAACAGAAAAAACAGAGAGAAGATAAACCAAAAAATATATGTAGAACAGATTTGAAGGAATACATTGACTATAGACTCAAAAAAAGAGGAAAGAAAAAATAGGTAAGAAGAAATATTTGAACAGATAATGATCAAGAATTATGCAAAATTTATGAAAGATATCTATCCACACATATGGAAAGCTTATTAAATCAAAAGAAGGATAAATACCAAACAAAAGAGAACAACCAAAAAAGAAAAATAAAAAAAAATAAAGAAACACACAGAGATCCCATAGTCAAACTGTTGAAACCAAAGATAAAGAGAAAAAAAAATTAAACTATTCAGAAAAAAATTTATAGAATAATAAATGGTTAAGTCAACTGAAAGATACACTTACCTGTAGCCATCAAGTCTATTAAACCTCATAGAAACACTATAGGACAGAGCAGAACTGCCCCATAGAGTTTCCAAGGCTGTAATCTTTAGAGAAGCAGGTTGCCACATCTTTCTCCCGTGGAGGGGCTGGTGGATTCAAACTTCTAACCTTTCTGTTAACAGGCAAGCACTTAACCAATGAGCAACCAGAGCTCCAGAAAGATGTAACAACCTTAAATACGCATCCAAAATCATAGTTTAAAGTATATAAAACAAAAATTGATAGAACTAAAAAGAGAAATAGACAAATCTACACATATAATTGAAGGTTTTAGCACATTTCTCTTTGTAAGAGATAAAACAAGCAGGTAAATATCAGTAAATACATAGATGAATAAACCAACATATTAACCAATTTGATCTATTTGACATTAATAGAAATCTATAAATGTAAAGTGAATAATATATTGTTTTCTTTTACATAAATAACATATACTTAGAATACACTTTCAACAAAATTAAATATCTGAAATCATACAGTGTATGTTTTCTGAATGCAGTGGAATTAAATAGAAATAAACATAATTAGAAAAGCCACAAACCACTTCCAACTAACAAGTGGATTAAAGAAAAAAAAATACAATGGAAATTAACCAACAATGTAAACTAAAAATAATGAAATTATATCACATTTTGTGGGATGCAGCCTAAGTGAGTTCTCAGATTTTTTTTTTTTTAGATTTAAATGCATATAATAGAAAACAAGAAAGGTTTGAAACAATATTTTTTGTTTTTCTCACAACAAAATGGAATAAAACAACAACAAAAAAACATAAACATGGAAAAAGTAGAGGAAAAAAATGAATAAATCTAAGAGCCAAAATTAGTGAAATAGAAAAATAGACATCCAATAGATAAAAGAACAATATCACAAGTTGGCTCAGAATAAGTTAATAAACTAGATAAAATCCTTGCAAGACTGACAAGAAAGAAAAAAAAAGAGAAAGAAGTACAAACTACTAACATCAGGGCAAATAAAATATCAATCTCACACAAAGTCTTGTAGAGAATAGAGGAATATTCTAGAAAACAATCCAAGTGATTTTAATGGGGCTAGTACAATCTTGAACCTAAAATCTGAAAGAACACTAAACCAAAATAATGATAATAAATAAAAAAACGGTTGCTGTTGAGTAGATTCTGACTCATGGTGACCCCATTAAGGAGCAGAACTGCTCCATAGGGTTTTCTTGGTTGAGATCTTTATGGAAGCAGATCAACAGGCTTTTCTTCCATGGCACTGCTGGGTGGATTCAAACCGCCAAACTTTAGGTTACTAGATGAGGGTAAACTGTTTGCGCTACCCAGGGACCTTCAAAAGGACATTAAAAGGAAGGAAAGTTACTCATTAAAATAAATACAAATATCCTAAACAAATTATTAATAAATTGAAAAAAGATACATAAAATAGGTTACATATCATCAACAGTTAGGATTCATTCAATGAATATAATGCTGAATATCATTAAAAAATCGACAAATGTAATTCATCACATTAACAGAATACAGAAGAGCAAACACATCATCGACCATATATATGCAAGAAAGCATATGATAAATTTTAATATGTGCTGAGGATAGACATTTGCAACACACTGTAATTGAAAGGGAAATTAATTAAGCTAATATAAAGTATTAACAGCACCAAACCCTACAACTAACATCATAATAAGTGGTGAAATATTAACACTTTCCTCCCAAGTATAGGAACTGGACAATGATATCCACTATCACTACTTTAATTTTGCATTATCTTGGAGGTCATAGCCAGTGCATTCAGTCAAGAAAAGTAAAAATAAATAAAACATAAACATTTTAAATTTCCCAGTAATATTGTCTTCATTCTTAGATGAAAGGAGAGTGTATAGAAAAAATCCAAACTAAGCTACAAACTAATAGAATTAATAAGTGCATCTGCAGTGTCACTAGATACAGGATCAATACACAAAAACATCACTTGTTTTACAACTATCTAAAGTAATTATAAAAATTCAAAAACTAACAAATACAAGTACTACCAAAAATAAAAGCTACTTATACATACGTTTTTCAAAATATCGGCTAGACCTCTAGAGTGCAACCTACCAAATACTGGTGAGGATTTGGAATTATTGGAACTTTATTACTTTACTGGTGGCAGTTTTAAATAAAGCCAACTTGACTACAGTATGACCCAAAACATACTTCTTGGTACATACCCAAGAGAAATGAATGCATGTATTCAAAAATAGACATGTACGATATTTAATTCATAATTATCCCAAATTAGAGACATCCCAAATCCACATCTATAGAATATTGGATAAAAAATATGATTTATTCAATATTATCCGTATTTTAAATATAATATTACATTAATCATAAAGAATAGAGTAATAATAAAAGCAGTAAGATGAATAGATCTACAGATATTATTCTGAGTGAAAGAAGCCTGGAATATACTGTATATGTATGCTGTATGATTCCATTTATATGGATTTCTATAATGGGCATTAGTAATGAACGATGATAGGAATTAGAATAGCGGATACCTCTAAGGGTGTAGATTGGGAAAGAACACAAGGCACATTGTGGGATCCTAGAAATGTTACATATGTTGTCTGGGTGATCGACATATAGGAATAAACATATGAAAAAAATCATTGAGCTCAGTATTTAAGAATAGTATACTTAATATATTTTCTTGTTTGTTATTTCTCAAATTAATAAAGTAAAAAGTGTTATTAAAAAATTGAACATAAGGAGTGAGATACTAGAAAAAATGATGATCAATTTGCTCATATTTTCTATAGTTTGTAGTAAATTACAATTGTTATATAACTATAACTTTGAGAGTGAATAAACAAAATGAAAATTTAAAAACTAATGTAGAAATGAATTGCTGTATGTTTTGCTATGTATATTCTCAACAAGAACAAAATAAATTGTTAAAAAAACTATACTATAGACAGTAAATTTTAAGTAATTAGAAAACTTTGCAAATGATTTAAAAGTAATTTTCTCTCCACTTTATTGCCTATTTTTAGAATAAATGCAATAGTTTCTTTCAAAAAATTAAAAATCAAACAACATACAACCATGAAAGGGTTTATTAGATTGAACACTTTATAAATTGTTATTCTTTGGAGGATGTGTGCCACGAAAACATTAACTTTAGACCTTCTAAAGTCAAATATGTCTGTTAGAATTTTTTATTTTAATTTTACTGTGCTTACAGTGCAAATTAGTTTCTCATTCAAAAATTTATACACAAATTGTGTTGTAACACTGGTTGCAATCCCTGCAATATGTCATCACTCTCCCCTTCTCCTTTACACGCTGGGTTCCCTGTGTCAATTTGTCATGTTTTCCTGTCTCTTCCTGCCTTTTTGTCTTTGCCTTTGGGCAGGTGTTACCCGTTTGGTCTCCAATACTTGATTGAACTAAGAAGTATGTTTCTCATGTGTGTTACTGTTTGTTGTATAAGGCAGTCTAATCTTTGGCTGAAAGGTGGACTTCGGGAGTGGCTTTAGTTCTGAGTTAGCAGGGTATCTGGGGGCCATAGTATCAGGGGTCCCTCCAGTCTCTGGTCAGACCAGTAAGTCTGGTCTTTTTGTTGTGAATTTGAATTTTGTTCTACATTTTTCCCCTGCTCTGTCCAGAACCCTCTATTGTGATCCTTGTCAGAGCATTTGGTGGTATTAGCCAGGCAGCATCTAGTTCTTCTGGACTCAGCCTGATAGAGGCTGTGATTCATGTGGTCCTTTAGTACTTTGGACTAATATTTTCCTCGTGCCTTTGGTTTTCTTCATTCTAATTTGCTACAGACAGGATGGGCAAATAAATGTATTTAGATGGCCACTTACAAGCTTTTAAGACCCCAGATAGCAAAAATAGTATGTAGAATATTTTCTTTATGATCTGTTATGCCAATTGACCTAGATGTCCCCTGAGACTATGGTGCCCAGCCTTCAGCCGCAGTTTGACTCGGTCCCTCAGGGAGTTTGGGTGTGTCTAGGAAGCCTTTAGGACTTTGCCTTTGTCAAGTTGTGCTGACTTCCCCTATATTGTGTGTTATCTTTCCCTTCACCAAAGTTAACACTTGTCTACTATCTAGTTAGTGACTCCCCCCTGCCCAGCACCATTCCCCTCCCTTTTAACCATCAAAGATAGTTTTTTCTGTGTGTAAATCTTTTCTTGGGTTTTTATGATAGTGGTCTTATACAACACCTGTCCTTCTATGATTGACTTATTTCACTCAGCATAATGCCTTCCAAATTCAACCACGTTGTGAGATGTTTCACAGATTCATCATTGTTTTTTGCTGTTTCATAGTATCCCATTACATGTATGTACCATTATTTATCCATTCATCTGTTGATGAGAACTCAGGTTGTTTCTATCTTTTTGTTATTGTGAATAATGTTGCAATGAACAGGGTTGTGCATATGTCTACTCATGTCACAGCTCTTATTCCTCTAGCATGTATTCCTAGGAGTGGGATTGCTGGATCATATGGTATTTCTATTTCTAGCTTTTTAAGGAGGTGCCGTATCATTTTCCACAGTGGTTGTACCAATTTACAATCCCACCATCAGTGCCTAAGAGTTCCAATCTCCCCACAACCTCTCCAACATTTGTTATTTTCTTTTTTTGGTTAGTGCCAGTAATGTTGGGGTGAGATGGTCTATCTCACTGTAGTTTTGATTTACATTTTCCTAATGGCTGATGATCAAAAGCATTTCCTCATGTGTCTCTTAGCTGCCTAAATGTCTTCTTTGGTAAAGTGTCTTTGCCATTTTTAAATCGGATTGTTTGTCTTTTTATTGTTGAGTAGTTTAAGCATTCTACAGATTTTAAAGATAAGAGCCTTGTCAGATATGTCATAGCCAAACATTTTTTTCCCAGTCTGTAGGTTCTCTTTTTATTCTTTTGGTGAAGACTTTTGATAAGCATAAGCATTCAATTTTTAAGCGCTCCCAGATATCTAGCATATCTTCTGGTGTTTGTGCGTTGTTAGTTATGGCTTGCCTTGTATTCATGCCATATATTAGGGCCTCTAAAGTGGAGCCTGTTTGTAATTTCATGATCTTTATTGTTTCAGCTTTTATATTTCAATCTGTGATCCATTTTGAGTTAGTGTCTGTGTATGGTGTGAGGTGTGAGTCCTGTTTCTCTTTTTTACAGATGGACATCCAGTTTTGGCAGCACCATTTGTCAAAGAGACTGTCTTTTCCCCATTTAATGGACTTTGGTCTTTTGTAAAAAATAAGCTGACCGTTGGTGGATGGATTTATGTCTGGGTTCTGGATTCTGTTCCATTGGTCTATGTGTCTGTTGTTTTACCAGTACCAGGCTGTTTTGACTACTGTGGCTGTATATTAGGCCCTGAGATCAGGTAGTGTGAGGCCTCCTACTTTGTTCTTTTTCTTCAGTAATCCTTTGTTTATCCAGGGCCTCTTTCCTGTCCATATAAAGTTAGTGATTAGTTTTTCCATCTCCTTAGAGAATGCTGTTGGTAATTTGATCAGGATTGCAATTATATCTGTAGATCACTTTGGGTAGAGTTGACATTTTCACAATGTTGAGTAATCCTATCCATGTGGGTGGTATTTTTTTCCATTAATGTAGGCCTCTTTTGGTTTCTTGCAATAGTGTTTTGTAGTTTTCTTTGTACAGGTCGTTTATGTCCATGGTTAGATTTATTCCTAAGTATTTTATCTTTTGGAGGCTATTATAAATGGTATTGTTTTCCTGATTTCCTTTTTTGAAATTCTCTTCGTTGGTGTATAGGAATCCAACTGATTTTTGTATGTTGATCTTGTATCCTGCCAATCTGCTGAATCTTTCTATTAGTTCCAGTAGTTTCCTTGTGGAATATTTGGGGTCCTCTACATACAGGATCGTATCATCTGCAAATAGGAATAGTTTTACTTCTTCCTTTCCAGTTTGGATGCCCAGTATTTCTTTTTCTTCTTTTATTGCTCTAGGTAGGACTTTCAGCACAATGTTAAACAAAAGTGCTGATAAAGTTCATCCTTGTCTTGTTTCCCTTCTCAAGGGGAATGCTTTCAGTCTCTCTCCCTTGCGAATGATGTTGGCTGTTGGTTTAGTATTAAAAAAATAAAGAAAAAATAAACCCGTTGCCATTAAGTTGATTCTGACTCATTGGAACCCTATAGGACAGAGTAGAACCGCCACATAGAGTTTCCAAGGAGTGGCTGGTGGATTCGAACTGCCGATCTTTGGAATAGCAACCACAGCTCTTAACCACTGATGCCATTTATTATGGTGAGAGACTTCCCTTCTATTCTTATTTCATTGAGAGTTTTTTCAGGAATGGGTGTTAGACATTATCAAATGCCTTTTATGTGTCGATTGAGATGATCATGTGATTCTTTTCATTTGTTCTATTTATGTGGTGGATTACGTTGATTGATTTTCTAATGTTGAACTATCCTTGCATATCTAGTATGAATCCCACTTGATTGTAGTGTATTATTATTTTGATATAATGTTGAATTCTATTGGCTAGAATTTTGTTGAGAATTTTTGCATCTATATTCATGAGAGATGCTGGTTAGCAATTTTTTTTTTTTAATGTCTTTGCCTAGTTTTGGTATCAGGTTATGGTGGCCCCACAGAATGAATTCAGGAGTATTCCTTTCTTTTCTCTGCTTTCAAATAGTTTGAGAAGTACTGGTGCAAGCTCTTCTCTGAATGTTTGGTAGAATTCTCCAGTGAAGACATCTGGGCCAGGACTTTTTTTTGTTGGGAGTTTTTTGTATTTTTTAAAAAAAAAACCTTTTCAATCTCTGCTCTTGTTATGGGTCTGTTCAGATTTTCTACCTTAGTTTTTGTTAGTTTAAGTAGAAAATATGTTTCTAGAAATTTGTCTATTTCCTCTAGTTTTTCAAATTTGTTGGAGTACAGTTTTTCATAGTACTCTGTTATGATCATTTTTGTTTCAGTTGAGTCTGTTGTAATGCCCTCATTTCCTTTCTTAGGTGGGTTATTTGCACCCTCTCCTGTTTTTCTTTTGTCAGTTTGTCCAATGGTTTGTCAATTTTTTTGATCCTTTTGAATAATCACCTTTTTTTTTTATTCTTTCTATTGTTTTTCTGTTCTCTGTTTCATTTATTTCTGCTCTAATTTTTATTATTTCCTTTCTTCTGGTGGCTGTGGGCTTCTTTTGTTGTTCTCTTTGTATTTATTCAAGTTGTAAAGCAAACTTTTTGGTTTTATCCCTTTCTTCTTTTTTGTTGTGTACATCTATTGCTATACATTGAACTCTGAGCACTACGTTTACTGTGCCCCCAAAGGTTTTGGTGTAAGGTGTTTTCATTCTCATTTGATTCCAGGAGTTTTTTCATTCCCTTTTTGATTTCTTCTATTAACCAGTTGTTTTTAAGCAAAGTTTTATTCAGTTGTACGTATTTGATTTTTTTTTCCTTGCTCTTTCTGTTATTGATTTCTACTTTTATGGTGTTGTGATCAGAGAGAATGCTTTGTATTGTTTTAATGTTTTGGATTTTATTGGCAGTTGTTTTGTAGCCTTAAATGTGGTCTATTCTGGAGAATGTTCCGTGTGTGTCGGAAAAGAATATATACTTTGCTGCTGTTGGGTGGAGTGTTCTATAAATATCTATGAGGTCAAGTTGGTTGATTTTGGCCTTTAGATCTTCTGTATTTTGTTGAATTTCTTTCTAGATGTTCTGTGCTTTACTGAGAGTTGTGTGTTGAAGTCTCCTATTATTGTGGAAATGTCTATTTCTCTTTTCAGTGCTATTAGAGTTTGTTTTATGTACTTTGGAGCCCTGTCATTGGGTGCATAGATATTTATTAAGGTTATGTATTCTTGGTGGATTTTCCATTTAATTGTTATATAATTTCCTTTCTTGTCTTTTATGGTTGATTTTGCCTTAAGGTCTATTTTATCTGAGATTAGTCTTGCCATTCCTGCCCTTTTTTGGTTACTGTTTACTTGATATATATTTTCAATCCTTTGATTTTTAATGTCTTTGTGCCTAAGGTTTGTCTCTTTTATATAGCTTGCTGATGAGTAGTGCTTTTTTTATCCATTCTGCCACTCTCTGTCTCTTTACAGGTACACTTTATCCATTTACATTCTGTGTGATTATCAGTAGGTATGAGTTTATTACTGTCATATTCTTATGCTTTTTTTTTCCTATAATCTTGATGTTTTCGTTGTTCTTCTTGCTTTCCTGTGCTGAATTCCTTTTGTTTGTGGATTTTCTTTTCTTCTGTTTTAATATATTTTGTGTTTACTGAGACTTTATATTTTTCTTCTTTTTCATTCTGATGAGTAAGTTTGTTGATTTTCTTTGTGGGTACCTTGAAAATACCCTTATCTTCCTAGGTTTGAACCAGTCTGTTATTACTTGGCATTGCCTTGACTTCCTGTCCATTTGAAGCTTTTGTACCTACGCCATTTCTTCCCCCTTTTATTGTTTTGATGTTGTCGTCATTTACAGATTGATGTGTCTGTTATTCCTAAGTCTGTTTATTTATTTATTTACTTACTTATTTATTTTGGGCCAAGGTCACAGGTTATAGATCAAAAATTTAGATCTTTGTATGTCTAAAAATGCTTTATTGAATAATGAGTACTGTTAATCTTGTGCTGCTGAATATCTAAATATTATTGTCTTTTTTAAAGAGTGGCAGACTTTCTTCTGGCAGTTAACTGGCATACAGATGGCTTGATTCTTTTGAGGTATGTTTTTCAACTTCATTAGGGCAGGTATACAGAAGCTTTTTGTAGGGATAGTTTAGTTCTACAACTGTGCCTCTTGTCTCATCTACAAAATGATGGTAAGAAGTAATAGTTGTTTTAAAGTATTATTCTGATAACTCAATCATTTAGCACTCTTAGAACAGTGTTTGGCACATAGTATTATATACCATTAATGTTGTTATTAATAGTACCACATTATTTAATATGGAGACCTGAGAGGGGAAAGAGTAAAGAAAATACCATCAATACAAATTAAGGCAGCAAAGAAGGAAAAAGAACCAAATGGAAGTTCTGGGTTAAAAGAAACCACAAAATAAAATGTTTTATACAAATTCAAATATTTCAATATCACAAATGAAATAGGCTGAAGTAGGAAATTAAAAGGAAAAATAATTTTCTAATTGGATAAAAACTAAATTCCAAACATATTCTATTAGTAAGAAATACTCTTAAATAAGAATACAAGAAAGAAAATTACAAAAGTCTGTTAGTATCAGATTAAACAGACTTTATTAAAAAGCATTTTCATGGTAATAATGTTCCCTTTTACCTCCCTCCCCTTTTTGCTTAACACACAAATATACACCAAAGTTTTAATGGCTAATTCAAGTGTGATTCCTACACAAACTTGCTGGTATAGGCAAAATGACCTGCTAATCATCCTGGTCTAATGTTAGTATTCAGTATATATTTATTCATTTTAAATAAAGAATAAACTTAGAAATAAGAGAAATGATAGCTCTATTAGACTTATATTCCTCAATTTTAAAATATTTTGAGTCTTTTGAAGATTAAACTCTAAAGTTATCATTATACTTGATAATTTAACTAACAATTTACAATTACTTTCCTACTATTTCCAATTAGATGGCATAACAACATTAAAAGTAAATAGACTATATCTGATTCTATACACAAACAGATGCCCTTTTATGTATATAGACATGTTCATTTTCAGTTCATAGCCATATTCGATTAGATTATGTTTGTTATATTATCTTTTACATTGTATATATATAAATGATTTAAAATGTTCAATTTGGGGACTCCGGCAAGATGGCGGTCTAGGCAGAAGCACCACGCCGTCCCTCCACAACAAAGATCCGAAAAACTAAGCCAAACAGAGAATCAACAAT